>NC_044560.1:78894661-78960626 GCF_007565055.1 Rhinopithecus roxellana | reverse complement strand
CCGGCCAACAACATTCCATGGTGACGTCGTGCAAAACTTGAATGCACGGGAGGGACCTGCGACAGAACTCTGAGTGAACCCTGTCCAGCGTATCTCAGCAGAAGAGGCTGAGCACCCTACTTCTCCGTACTTCTGTCTGCCCTAGGCCCAGGATCCGCGGCCTCAGGATGGGGCCTGCTATTTAAGCCCCCTCTTGGGGGGCAGGACTGGTGGGGGGTGTCCCAGTGCACTGTGCTTCAGCTGTGCTGGGCCCAGCTGGGGTGGGGTGGCCTGATCTGTCTTCTCACTCTCCCTTTGGGACTTTCTTTAATCTTCATAATTGGTCCTTTACCCACTAAAAAAAAAAGAAAGAAAAAGAAAGACATTAGACCTGAACTATGTGGAACTGGAAAACTGGACACAAAAGCTTCTAACCCATCCAACTCCTGGCTGAAGTCTTGGGAAGAACAGTTTTCCAGATCTTCTTTCCACACACAGTTTCCCCATCTGCTGCCATTACTCTCACCTTTTTTTTTTTTTTTCCCTTGACTGTTATATTTTACTGGACTCTGATCTTACCTTGTACTATCACCTTTGGCATGGGAGTGTAAACCTTATTTCAACCAGTTATACTATCTGTTTATCAAAAGCAGAAGTAGTTACTTACAACCTGAAAATTTGTACCGAGAATATCGCTTGATAGTTAGCCGAAGTATACTTAAAGCAAGAAATCAAGGAAGTATATTTAAATTCAAAGCAAGAAATCCGAAAAAGAAATCCCATTTCCAAATGGCAAATAAAGCGTGTGTTACATAGAGAGGCAGTGCAGGAAAAGTGTTTTATTAGCCCAGATTCATTGTACACTGGTGAATAAGCAAGAGGTTCTTTTTCATTTCATCTGGCAATGAACCAGGTATTTGGGTTCTTTTTCTATTCACATATTCAGATAGAGACATGCGTGTTTAAATAACTTATTTGGTCAGAAGGAAAGCCTGGCAGATTAATGGCTTTCCTTCTCTTCTTGCTGGACTTGATATCTAATCTCTTCTTCTTTCTTGTAATATGTTTGGTTTAATTTAGTTTTCTTGTGGCTGTTGGTATCAGAGATGCTTTGGATTCCCAGTTCTGCGTTCTCCTGTCTGGCTCCGACCCCCCCCAGCTGGAGAGGTGAGTCGTCCCAACTGGTGAATACCGAGAAGAAGCTACACAAAGGGCAGCAAGGTGTTAATAATTACCGCTGACATGTTAACCACCTCTGAGTGTGTCATGGAACATGTCCATCAGTGACAGACTGGATTAAGAAAATGTGGCACATATACACCATGGAATATTGTGCAGCCATAAAAACGGATGAGTTTGCGTCCTTTGTAGGGACATGGATGCAGCTGGAAACCATCATTCTTAGCAAACTATCACAAGAACAGAAAACCAAACACCGCATGTTCTCACTCCTAGGTGGGAACTGAACAATGAGATCACTTGGACTCGGGAAGGGGAACATCACACACTGGGGCCTATCATGTGGAGGGGGGAGGGGGGAGGGATTGCATTGGGAGTTATACCTGATATAAATGATGAATTGATCAGTGCTGACGAGTTGATGGGTGCAGCACACCAACATGTCACAAGTATACATATGTAAGAAACCTGCACGTTATGCACATGTACCCTAGAACTTAAAGTATAAAAAAAAAAAAAAAAAAAGAAGTGAGGACTTGTTAAAGGCTTTGCCTCATTCTATACACTTGTAGACTTTCTCTTCAGTATGAATTATCTTATGCAAAATAAGAGTTGAGGATTCACAAAAGCTTTGCTACATTCTTCACATTTCTAGGATTTCTCTCCAGTATAAATTTTCTTATGTGTAGTAAGGTTTGAGGACTGGTTAAAAGCTTTGGCACTTTCTTCACACCCCAGTATGAATTCTCCTATGTGTAGTAAGATGTGAGGACTTTTTAAAGACTTTGCCACATTCTTTACATTTGTAGGATTTCTCTCCAGTATTAATTCTCTAATGATTGGTAAGGGTTGAGGACCAGGAAAAGGCTTTACCACATTCTCCACATTTGTAGAAATTATTTCTAGTATTAATTCTTTTATGTTGAGTTAGGTGTAAATGTATGCACAATGATTTGCCACATTGGTTACTTTTGAAAGGATTCTTTCCAGTATTTCTTTGTTTTTTTCACTGTATTGTTTGTTTTTTATTTTATTATTTTATTTTTTTATTATACTTTAAGTTCTAGGGTACATGTGCATAACGTGTAGGTTTGTTACATATGTATACTTGTGCCATGTTGGTGTGCTGCACCCATCAACTAGTCAGCACCCATCAACTTGTCATTTACATTTGGTATAACTCCCAATGAAATCCTTCCCCCCTCCCCCCTCTTTCCAGTATTTCTTATCTTGTGTGCTTTAGCATTTGAAAACTGATGAAAGGCTTTCACATATTTATCACATTGAGATATTTTGCTCTGGGTAGTTGTCAAACATTAGTTAAGTCCATTATAACTTCCTTTGTGCACCTTACACTCACCCACACTTTTACAGCCATTTCTTAACTATAAATTGTCATGTCCACATTTTCTGTATCTTTTCAGTATTACCTTTTGGAAAGAATGTTTTATGCCCTGCTCTGGGCAAAGGTCTTGGGCAAAATGAGAACACATAACTGAAAGAAATAAAAAAAAACAAGTACTCCACTTACTAGACTCAGATGAATATAGTTCACAAATCTAACCTATAAAATTATACAAACTACATAAACAAGATGGCATAGTGGAACACCACAGGCCTTAATTTCTTCATAGGCATATAAATGTATCAAAAACATACAGACTAAAAAACGTTTGTGGAAATTTTACAACTGGGTTAAGTGTGTGTGCGGTACCCTAGGTGAGTACAATGCAAAGAGCCAAATAGAAAGAAAAGTCTGTTACATTTACCCAATACAGCTGTTTCTGCTCCCCAATGTAACATAGTGCCTTTAGAAGTAAACTGGTAACTCCTGGTTTTTATTTTAAATACAAGTAAAACGTTGGCACATCCATCTTTATTTATGGCTTGTAGGGGCCTTTTCAGACACTGGTTTCTATCTCCCATGACAAAGTGCTGAATGAAATGGTGATACAATTTGGAATGACAGTTTGGGTCTGCTGAGACCAGAGGTAAATGTTACAGCAGCAGAGAGACTGCAGTACTACAGACATGGAACAGGTGTAGCAAATGAAGACTACTAAGAAGAAAGATGAATAAACTTCTTTAACTAAAAAATAAATATCATGCACGTCCGTGTGAAGAGACCACCAAACAGGCTTTGTGTGAGCAACATGGCTATTTATTTCACCTTGGTGCAGGCGGGCTGAGTCCAAAAAGAGAGTCAGCGAAGGGAGATAAGGGTAGGGCCATTTTATAGGATTTGGGTAGGTAAAGGAAAATTACAGTCAAAGGTGGGTTGTTCTCTGATGGGCAGCAGTGGGGGTCACAAGGTGTTCAGTGGGGGAGTTTTTGAGCCAGGGTGAGCCAGGAAAAGGAATTTCACAAGATAATATCATCGCTTAAGGCAAGGACCAGCCATTTTAACTTCTTTTGTGGTGGAATGTCATCAGTTAAGGTGAGGCAGGGTATTTGCATTTCTTTTGTGATTCTTCAGTTACTTCAGGCCATCTGGGTGTGTACATGCAAGTCACAGGGGATGCAATGCCTTGGCTTGGGCTCAGAGGCCTGACAATAAACACCAAATTTCAGACAAGACGCATCATAGGAACATGTTTGAAAGACACCCAGAATCTCTAGCAAAGACAATTGTTTTCAGACTATGCCAGGACAAAGCTATGTGATAAAGATTGTGACAGGTAACTTTTAAAAATATGTCCAAATATCAATTAAAGATTACAATGTATACAAAACAGGGCAATACGTTCCCATTTTCAGAAAAACACCTTTAAAAAAAGAAAATAAATTGGGCCCGGTGAAGTGGCTCACACCTATAATCCCAGCAGTTTGGAAGACAGCGAAGGGTGGATCGTTTGAGCCTAGGAGGCCAGCATGGGCAACATGGCGAAACCCTCCCTCTACTAAAAATTTGTAACTATGCTGCAATTATTATGAACATGCAAATAACTATGCAAATAACTCTTCATATGACCACGTATGTTAGTTTATATATGTGCTGCATTGTTTTTTATTAGTCTATGTTTTTACTTTTATACTTACACCAAATTGTTTTAATTTTGCAGATATGTAATAAGTTTTTATTTATTTATTTTATTTTATTTTATTTTATTTTGAGACGGAGTCTTGCTCTGTCACCCAGGCTGGAGTGCTCTCGTGATCTCAGCTCACTGCAAGCTCTGCCTCCCGGGTTCACGCCATTCTCCTGCCTCAGCCTCCCGAGTAGCTGGGACTACAGGCGCCCGCCACCACACCCGGCTAATTTTCTTTGTATTTTTAGTAGAGATGGGGTTTCAACATGTTAGCCAGGATGGTCTTGATCTCCTGACCTCATGATCCACCAGCCTCGGCCTCCCAAAGTGCTGGGATTACAGGCGTGAGCCACAGCACCCAGCCCTATCTAATAAGTTTTTAAATCAGGAACTGTAATGCCTTTAACATTGTTTCTTTCTTTGAAGATTGTTGGGTATTTTATTGTCTCATTGGATTCCGTATACTTTTGGAGTTGCTGTTTCTATTTCTTCAAAATATAGTGTGAACTTTTAAAGAACATTTCATTAAATCTGTAGGTTACATTGAACAGTATTGATATCTTCAAAATATTTATCTCAACCTTTGAACAGGAGAGTGCTCATAAGTGTGTTAATATCTGAATATTAATAATTTTTTCAGTTTTTTTCTATTATTGTTTCATACTCTCATTTCATTTTGGTCATAGAAAGTAATCCATAAAAATTTAGCTTTAAAAATTATGTTAAGACTTCATTTTGGCCTAACAGGTGGTCTTTCAAGGAGAATGTTTTATGAGCTGTTGGGAAGAGTATGCATCCTGATGTTGTTGAGGAGTGTTCTCTATACCTCTATTACTAATGATTGTTTTAACTTGTCTTCAAGTTCTCTGTTGTCTTGCTATTATTCTGTCTTGTTTTATTTTTATTATACAAATTGGGGTATTGAAATATGCTACTGTAGGCTGGGTGCCATGACTCACGCCTGTAACCCCAGCACTTTGGGAGGATGAGGCAGGCAGACTACAAGGTCAAGAGATCAAGATCATCCTGGCCAACATGGTGAAGCCCTGTCTCTACTAAAAACACAAAAATTAACTGGGGGTGGTTGTGTGCACCTGTAGTCCCAGCTACTCGGGAGGCTGAGGCAGGAGAATCACTTGAATATGGGAGATGGAGGTTGCAGTGAGCCAAGATCACGCCACTGCACTCCAGCCTGGTGACAGAGCAAGACTCCATCTCAAAAAAAAAAAAAGCAAAACAAAAAAACAGAAAAGAAAAAGAAAAGAAATATGCTACTGTAATTATATTGTTCTCTATGTTTCTTCAATTCTGTCAATATTTGGCTTATATGTATTGCAAGCCTAATGTGAGATAAACACACACACACACACATACAAATTTGTTATTGGTTCCCAGTAAATAAATCTGATTTGTTTTTCTAAGACCACCAGAGCGGGCACAAAAGAACCAGCGACTAGGCAAGGGTAGGAGCAAAACTGCAAGTTTATTTTGGTCACCTAGCTTCAGGGGAAGAAGGTGGGTAGGGAGAGGTCTGTTGGCGTCCGGCAAATGAGGCCAACAGAGTCACCCGTGGAGCTCTCGGACGGAGTTCCAACAGTTCCGACTGCAGTGGGGAAGGTGGGAAGTCCGTGCGTGGCATTCGTCCAGAGCGGCTTTTCTAGGAGTGGGAGGGCGATAAGCAGGGCACGGGCGTGTCTGGGGGCGTTCTGCAGGTGCGACCAGGTAAATCTTGGTCTCTTCGGATTGACATCACCTGGCGCATGCCGAGTTGGTCTGCACCTTCCCGGGTCGACGGCTGCATTTTCACGTGCGCGGGAAAAGTTGTGTGGGGGGATGAAGAACCCGGAAGTGCACCATCTTGCCTCCGTTCGTCCAAACAGTCTAACCTTTTATTGATAATAGTGATAAAGGGGCGCCGTGGTCTGTCTGGCTACTTCCTGCTGTTAAGGGGCGCTGTTAAGGTCGGGGCCTATGGTTGGTATTTGGACGTACGGATGAAGAATAAAATAAGGCACAGTATTAGCATAGGATCGAGGTATGGAAACATTTGTTGGAATATGGGCAAACCCCAGAAGGAAGGTCCTGGCAAGGTTGGGGTATTAAGGTTCTGTATCTCAGTTTTTTATTTTATTGAGGGTTTGAATGTTAGTGTCTACTAGGCCTGACTTGCTAACATAATAGCAGTACTCTTCTCCAAGGAAGAGACAAGTGCCTCCTTTTTCAGCTGTAAGCAAGGCTAGGGCTCGCCTGTTTTGGGCAGCTACTTGGGTTATTGAGGTAGTTCAGCACTGCAGGGAGGCCAGGCTTTCAGCTGATTCCAATAACTAGAGGGAGGAAAACAGCCCGTTTTTGACAGAAGTGGTGTAGTGGCATAGAAAGTTGCTGGAAAAGCTCTGCTACTTCTGCCTGACTGTATAAAATTAGACTGGGGACCAAGAACATGGGGACATAGAGGGATCAGTTAATGGCTGTATGGTTAAGAGTTTTAGAGAGAGAGACCAGTTGCACCAGAAATAGCCTCCAATGGGGGCTGTTTGGCCTCCATTGGGTGCCTGAGTATGATTACCTCAGGATGAATTTGGAGTTGAATAACGGAAAGGAAGGATTGGGCTATTTGGATTTTGATATAGTGGCGCCTGGTGTGTGAGTGAATTGTGGGATGTTTGACCAGTTGTGTTGAAGGCCATGGGCAGGGGGCTGCCACTAGACGGGGGCCTTCTAGAGCCTCACAGAGGAAGCAGTGGGAGAGATTGGTTATATTCACAGTGTAGGTTAAGTTTAGCCTTTGGAGGATAAGTGTGAGCCGTGAGAAAGGGGTCTCTATTGTGCGGAGAGAAGTTTGATAGCCTTAAGGAAGACAACTGGCAGAACTATGTACTACTGAGTGTGTTCGGCTGTCTTGTGGCCAAGTTTCAGTGATGAGAAAAAAATTGCCATACAGTAGGCGGACTAGCAAAGGTCTGAGTGTATGAGTGAAACAGCAATATAAGTATAAAATGAGACTTCATTTTCAGTGTAGTCATGGAGTGTCCCTTGCCACTGGAGATGTTCGATGAAGGTTAGGAGACGAGAGAACCACTGCTCTGGACTATTGTCTGGAGGTAGATATGGGTCTGGGGTTACGTATTGAAAGTCTGATAGGTTTATGTAGAGGATGGTGAGAAAGTGAGCTAAGCGTCAGGGGTCAGGGAGCATGAACTAGTTAAGAAAGTTTTGTAAGTTTGAGGCGAGTGGGGGAAAGTTGAACTGATGTCCACTGATTGTTCCCAGTGGGGGCCCTTTTTAGCTGGGAAATATGAATCCAATGCGTGTGTCCTAGGAGTTTTGCTGCTGTATGTGTAGACAGGAGGACAACGTATGGGCCTTTCCACCTGGGCTGTAAGTCTTTGGCTTGGATATCTTTTATGTATACTTGGTCTCTAGGACTGAGGGAGAGATGTGGGTTGTAGGCATCTGTTGGAGGAGGGTGTGCTAACTCAGCGTGTTGTCTTAGGAGTTGTCTGAGAAGAGTGAGATATGGGAGGTAGTTCGCCAAAGGGGCTGGCAGGGAAGGTATTTGTTGGAGGGTTAGGGGTCGTCCGTAGACTAATTTGAATGGACTGAGGCCTGTTGGGCTTCGAGGTGCTGCCCGCAGCCGGGTCAGGGCCAAGGGAAGGAGAGTTACCCACGACTGCTGGGTTTCAATTGAGAGTTTGGTGAGCTGCTGTTTGATGAGTCCGTTAGCCTTTTCTACCTTACCAGAAGACTGAGCCCTATAAGGGATGTGGAGTTTCCAGGTGATGCGTAGGAGGGCTGCCACCTGTTGGACTACCTTAGAGATGAATGCTGGACCATTGTTGGATTGAAGAGTGACCGGGAGGCCAAACCTAGGAATAATATGTTCAGTGAGTATAGAGGCAACAATGTTAGCGGTTTCTCCTGTGGTAGGATAGGCCTCGATCCACCCTGAAAAGGTATCCACCAGGGTTAAGAGGTATTTGAATTTTTTATGTCTTGGCATATGTGTGAAATCAATTTGCCAATCTTCACCTGGTTGGTGTCCTCTGAGTTGATGGCTGGGATGGGGATTATGCAATGCGCCTTGAGGATTTGCCTTTAGACAAGTAAAGCACTGCTGGTTGATTGTAAGTAAGTGTTTTTGAAGTGTTGGACAGTGGAGGAGGGGATTTAGGAAATCATATAAGGCTTTGGGTCCTATATGTAAAGAATTATGTATGTCTGTTAGAATGGTATGGAGTTGTGTTTCAGGAATAACTAGTTTGTTATCAATATATATCCAGTCACCTGTAGTTAGTTTGGCTGTTGGATTTTGTAATAGCTTAGCCTTTTCTTCCTGAGTGTAATTAGGGGCATACTGGGGGGAGAGAAAACAGGCAGAAGGAGGCTTAGGGGTGGAAAATCCGGTGGCTGACTTGGCAGTGACGTCAGCGAAATTGTTGCCAGCTGCTACCAGGTTAGATGACGTTTGGTGCCCTTTACAATGTATAATGGCTACCTTGGAAGGTGCCAACAGTGCATCTAGTAGTTTGAGTATTTGGTTTTTGTTAATAATAGGGGTACCACCGGTGGTTAAAAACCCTCTCTCCTTCCAGATGACTGAATGGGTGTGTGCGATTAAAAAAGCATATTTAGAATCTGTGTATATGTTTACTGTTTTTCCTTTTGATAGTAGGAGTGCCTTGGTTAGTGCAGTGAGTTCTGCCTGCTGTGATGTGGTCCCTTGTGGTAGGGGTTTTGCCTCTAAAACTGTGGAAGAGGTAACTACTGCATATCCTGCCTGTCTGTTTCCTTGAGGGTTGATAAAGGAGCTGCCATCCACAAATAGGGTTAGTTGTGCATTCTGAAGGGGCCGGTCATGCAAGTGTAGGTGGCTGGGGGGTTGAGTCTCCAGAACCGCAGGACAAGAATGTTTAGTATGGGGTGGTTTAAGAGAGTCTGGCAGTAAAGTGGCTGGATTTAGAGAGGAGCAAACTTCTAAAGTAACAGTGGGGTCTTCTATGAATAAGAGATGGAAAAGTTGGAGCTGGGATGGAGTTAAGTGGCTAATACTTTTATGAGAGATGAGATCCTGAAGACGGTGTGTGGAGAGGACTGTTAGATTACTGCCTCTAATGAGCTTTTTTGCTTCCTGGGTGAGGCAGGCTGCCGCTGCTAGTGCACGCAGACAGGGTTGCCAGCCTTGTACAGTTGGGTCTAGCTGTTTGGATAGGTAGGCCACAGGACGGTGGGTGTTACCGACAGGCTGGGCTAAGAGACCAACTGCCACTTTTTGCCTTTCATCTGTAAAGAGTTGGAAGGGACGCTGGAAATCAGGCAGTGAGAGAGTGGGTTGTGAGAGAAGGCAAGCTTTTAAGCGGGTGAAATGTGTTGAGATTAACTTGGGGTTGGACAAAGGCCCATGTGGGGTTTCTTTAACTGCGGCGTATAAAGGTTTGGCTAGGATTCCAAAATTGGGGATCCAATGTCTGAAGAAACCTATTAGACCTAGGAAGGATTGAATTTCTTTTGCATCTTGAGGGGGAAGAAGGTTACGTATTAGGGCCATGTGGTCGGTAGTTAGTGACCGGGTTGTTGGGGTGATTTCAATTCCTAAGTATATGACGGTTTGGCAAGAAATTTGGGCCTTGTGTTTAGATACTCTATAACCTAATGAGCCTAAATGGTTGAGGAGAGTTGCAGTGTCTAGAAGAGAGTCTTGTTTGGTAGGGCTACAGATTAGGAGATCATCTACATACTGCAGAACTTTGCTATTAGTGAGAGGGCAGGAGGCAAGGTCTTTTGCTAAGGCCTGACCAAAGAAATGGGGGCTGTCCCGGAACCCTTGTGGGAGGACTGTCCACATCAGTTGAGTGGAGGTATGTGTGTCTGGGTCCTCCCATGTGAAAGCAAAAAGGAACTGGCAGTCTGTGTGTAGGGGTATGGTAAAGAAAGCATCCCCTTAAGGTCTAGCACAGTAAAATAAGTAGAATTGGTGGGGATATGGGACAGAAAGGTGTAAGGGTTGGGAACTACAGGGTGCGTGGGACGGGTGGCTTCATTGACTAGCCGAAGATCCTGTACTAACCTATATGTTCCATCTGCCTTTTTAACTGGAAGTATTGGAGTGTTACAGGGGGAATGTGTGCGGACAAGAATATGTTGGCTAAGTAGTCGCGTGATAATTGGCTTTAAACCTTGTAGATGTGTCGGAGAGAGAGAGAATTGGGGGCAGTTTGGGAAACGAGTGGGATCTTTGAGCTTGACGAGAACTGGTGGGTGGTGGGCAGCTATGACCAGGGTGGAAGTGTCCCACACTTTAGGGTGTACAGAAATAGGGAAGAGGGGGCTGGGGGCGACATAGGAGGAGCGTGTGTGCTTGCACAAAGCATGAACAACAAGTCATGAGGGGGTTGAAGGGGAGTGGATGGGTTGGTGGGAATATATATGGAGGCCTTTAAGGTGCTCAGGATGTCTCGGCCTAGTAAGGGGGTAGGGCATGAGGGTATAATGAGGAACGAGTGCGCAAAGTAGTTGTTGGCCAGGCAGCAACTGAGGAGTGGAGTTTTTCGTGGGGTGGATGGCTTTCCATCTACTCCTACTACAGAGATATCGGATGGAAGGCTAGGTCCAGAGAAGGTCGGCAAAACAGAATAGGTAGCCCTGCTATCTATTAAAAAATTAATTGTCTTACCCGCTACCAGGAGAGTTACCCGCGGCTCGGCGAGGGTGATGGGGGTCCCCAAGTCTCGGCACCTTCAGTTGTAGTTGTCATCCAGATGTAGGAGCTGGAAGGAGCTCCCAGGATCCTGGGAAAGGGGGTCACGTGGAGACGCAGCACCTGTTCTCAGGGTGGGGCAATCAGACTTCCAGTGTCCTCCCTGCTGGCAAGCAGGGCAGGGGGCTGCTGGTGGACGAGGGTTAGGACATTCATTGGCCCAATGTCCTGACACCTTGCACTTATAGCAAGGCTGTGTTGGGACTCGGGGACCTTGCGGACACCTGTTGGCATAGTGTCCTGCCTTGCTGCACTTATAGCAGGCTCCTTTCGTGGCCTTGGAGTCTGTGGGGTGTGTGCTCTCTGGTCTGGGGTTACAACTGGGCTGTAAAGCTGCTGCTAGAAGCTGGGCCTTCTGTTTGAGGCGTGCCTGTCGCACTGCCTCAGCCATCTCCTCTCTGGAGTTATGGACCTTAAAGGCTAATTTAACCAGGTCTTGTATTGGTGCCTGAGGACCATCCTCTACCTTTTGAAGTTTCTTATGAATGTCAGGAACTGATTGAGTAATGAAATAAGACGCCAAAATGGTGGCCCCTGTGGGGGAGGCCGGATCTAACCGGGTATATTGGGTTAGAACCTCAGTCAGCCTATTTAAGAATGCGGCTGGATTTTCTTCTGGATTTTGAATAATTTCTTTTAATTTGTTAAAATTTACAGTTTTGTTTGAGGCTGCTTGCATACCAGCCAACAAACACTGAACCATTATGTCTCGCCTACGGCGCCCAGGCTGGTTTGCTTGGTAGTTCCAGTCTGGGTCTGCCAAGAGGACTGCTTGCTCCCCTAGTGAGATGGTGGCATCAGTTAAATGTAGTTGGTTGGCGTGCTGCCTGGTGGCCGCTAGGATGTGCTCTTGCTCCTCAGGGTTTAGGGTGGAGGTTAGGATAACCTGGAGGTCATGCCAAGTTAAGTCATAAGCCTGACAAAGGTATCTAAATTCCTTTATGTAGATGGTGGGATTAGCTGAGAAATCCCCTAAACGCTTCTCAATTTTGGAAAGATCGGCCAATGAAAAAGGGACATGTACTCTGACTACCCCCTCCGCCCCAGCCACCTCTTGCAAAGGCGCTAACACTGTAGGAGGGTGTGGGGCAGGAGTGGAGGCATCAGCAGGGCACTTAGAGTGGGTGTGTGCAGAGATAGGAGACTCAAGACAGCCAGTTGGGGGCCCCGAAGGAAGCACGGGACTGAGTGGATTACTAGTAGGTAAGGAAGAGGAAGGAGGAGTCCGGGTGGAGGGAGGAGAAGTATAGGGCGGAAGTGAGGGAAAACCTAGATCCTCCGGCTGAACAGAAAGGAAAGACTCCTCTTTTTCGGGTTCCTGTGAGCTGGCGTCCTTGGCTAGCATAACTTGGGCCGAAGAGCACCGGCTACACAGGTCGGGACGACCAAAAGCCTTGTATGTACGTAATTTCAGACCACTTGCCTAACCACTGGAAGAAATTGCTGAGGTCGGTCAGAACATTGCGATCTAGGGTGCCCTCTGGTGGCCACTGAGACTGATTGTCTAGTTTGTATCGGGGCCATGCCACAGTGGAAAGGAAAATTAACCGCTTCCTTCTAAGGTCTTGTTCAAGCTGTAAGGTTTTTAAATTGGCTAGGAGGCACCCCAAGGGGGTGCTCTTTGGAAATTTGGACTGGGGGTTTCCCATTTGTTTCCTCTTTACCGACACAATGGACACAATGGAAATGGAAATGCATCCCTGCCTGGCTTCAAAGCGTCCTTTGGAACCAGCAGAGACAGACTGGAGGCTCTTGAAGCCAAAGTGGAGATTACCTTCAGGCGGACGTCTCCGTCCTGAACGGGTCTCCCGAGCCACTTGGTGGCTCCAAATGGACCTCGGACCTGCACAGGATTTTGGCCGACGGAGGTAAAGAGGAGACAAGGGCACTTACCCCAGAGAGGCCGTGAGAGTGAGGGAAGCGGGTCTCAGGTCCTGGTCCGTCTGTGGCGTGGAACGAGGAGGAGGAGGAGGCTCTCCAGACCCTGGGGGCCCTGAGGAGGGGTCTCCTCCTGGGTTTCGGCACCAACTGATTTGTTTTTCTAAGACCATGACTTGTTGTGTCTCTGTGGAGTTTTACTTAAAATACATTTTATAAAATATGACAGTTTTTGACTTAAAATACAGCTCAAGGCTGGGTGTGGTGGCTCATACCTGTAAAACTTTGGGAGGCCAAGGTGAGTGGATCACAAGGTCAAGAGATCAAGATTATCCTGGCCAACATGATGAAACCCCATCTTGATTAAAAATTCAAAAATTAGCTAGCCACGGTAGTGTGCCTGTAGTTTCAGCTAGTCAGAAGGCTGAGGCAGAAGAATCTCTTGAACCCCAGAGGCGGAGGTTGCAGTGAGACGAGATCACAACACTGCACTCCAGCCTGGCAACAGAGCAAGACTCCATCTCTAAATAAATAAAGATACAGCTAAAGTAACATTATTTTGACCTCTTCTGCTCTCATTTAATTAATATTTGCATGGAATATCTACATCCATCTTGCCACTATCAGTCTTTTTTATCATTAGATCTGATCTCTGCTGACTCTATTATACAAAGGCAAGTTGGATCTTGGTTTTTACAATTATCTAATTCCTTTATTAAAAGTATGTCTCTTAATTGGGAAGTTAATTTTATATACATGTTTAAATAATTTTCTGAAGCAGAAAGACTTAATAATGTTATTTTATCATTTTATTTGTGTTAGGCAGGGACCCAGACCAGACATGGCGGCATCACTCGGCGTAGCAGGCCCTTTGTTCGAGCAGGCCCTTTGCTTCGAGACTTCCCTCCCTCTTTGAACACACCATCAGAATCACATACATCAGAGGTTGCAGCTGAGCAGCCACACTCCCCCATGACCTGCAGCTCACCTGCATTCCACAAGTTCATAAACAGCAGTTTCGGTTAAGTTTCCAAAGACCCCTTCCTCGTGACCCTTACTCAACTCCTGCTCTAATAGTTTCAAGACCCCCCCAGGCCCTGTTTACACAACCAGCTTCCCTACCTCTCAGGCTATAAGAAGCCCCTACCCTCCTCCCTCAGCACGACTTCCTCAGCCCATGCCTTTGGACTGAGGAACCTCGCCTGCAAGCCATAATAAAAGGCTATTCTCCCTGCCATTTGCCTTGTGTCTTCGTTCCTGGTTCGGCTACAGCCTCAGTTTACCTTTACAATTTGATTGTTGTATCTTTGTCTCTCATTTTCTCTCTTTGAGTCTTCCTTTCTGTCATTTTGATTCCTGTATTGATATGCTTTACTTTATTCTTATTTTGTTTTGCTTATCTGTATTTTTTGTGATACCCTGAGAATCACATAAATCTCTACAGGATATAATAATATATTTTAATCTGGTAGAAGATGAATTTCAGTTGCATACAAATATTTTTCTCTCAAAGTTTTTATTATTTTCTAAATTTTTTGAAACTATAGAAAATACTTTAAAATGTTTTCTGCACTATTATGATTATGCTAAGAAATTCCATTTTTTTGGTATGTGCATATCTATCCAAGAAAATAATGCCTTTTTTTTTTGGCTGGGCTCAGTAGCTGACACCTGTAATCCCAGCATTTTCAGAGGCCAAGGTGGGCAGATCAAGAGGCTAGGAGAAATGACGTCTCTACTAAAAATACAAAAAATTACCCAGGCATGGTGGCAGGCACCTGTAATCTCAGCTACTTAGGAGGCTGAGGCTGGAGAATTGCTTGAAACTGGAAGGCAGAGGTTGCAGTGAGCTGAGATCATGCCACTGCACTCCAGCCTGCGCAACAAGAGATTTGGGGCTGAGATGATAAACTTTTCCTTTATTTTTTTTTTTTTCTTGAGATGGAGTCTCACTCTGTCGCCCAGGCTGGAGTGCAGTGGCCAGATCTCAGCTCACTGCAAACTCCGCCTTCTGGGTTTACGCCATTCTCCTGCCCCAGCCTCCCGAGTATCTGGGACTACAGGTGCCCACCACCACACCCAGCTAGTTTTCGTATTTTTTTAGTAGAGACGGGGTTTCACGGTGTTAGCCAGGATGGTCTCGATCTCCTGACCTTGTGATCCTCCCGTCTCAGCCTCCCAAAGTGCTGGGATTACAGGCTTGAGCCACCACGCCCTGCAAAATTTTCCAAATATACAATCGTGTCATCTGCAAACAGAGACGATTTGACTTCTTCTTTTCCTATTTGAATATCCATTGTTTCTTTCTCTTGCCTGATTGCCCTGGTCAGAACTTCCAACACTATGTTGAATAGGAGTGGTGAGAGAAGACATCCTTGCCTTGTGCTAGCTTTCAAAGGGAATGCTTCCAGCTTTTGCCCATTCAGTATGCTATTAACTGTTGGTTTGCCATAAATAGCCCTTATTATTTTGAGATACGTTCCATCAATTCCTACTTTATTGAGAGTTTTAGCATCAATGGGGTGTTGAATTTTATCGAAGGCCTTTTCTGCATCTATGGAGATAATCATGTGGTTTTTGTTATTGATTCTGTTTATGTGATGGATTACATTTATTGATTTGTGTATGTTGAATCAGCCTTGCATCCCAGGGATAAAGCCAACTTGATTGTGGTGGATAAGCTTTTTGATGTGCTGCTGGATTCAGTTTACCAGTATTTTATTGAGGATTTTTGCATCCATGTTCATCAGGGATATTGGCCTGAAATATCCTTTTTTTGTTGTGTCTCTGCCAGGTTTTGGTATTAGGATGATGCTGGCCTCATAAAATGAGTTAGGGAGGAGTCCCTCTTTTTCTATTGTTTGGAATAGTTTCAGAATTGGTACCAGCTCCTCTCTCTGGTAGAATTCGGCTGTGAATCCATCTGGTCCCAGGCATTTTTTGGTTGGTAGGCTATTAATTACTGCCTCAATTTTAGAACTTGTTATTGGTTTATTCAGAGATCCGACTTCTTCCTTGTTTAATCTTGGGAGGGTGTATGTGTCCAGGAATTTATCCACTTCTTCCAGATTTTCTAGTTTATTTACATAGAGGTATTTTTAGTATTATCTGATGGTAGTTTGTATTTCTGTGGGATCAGTGGTGATATTCCCTTTATCATTTTTATTGTCTATTTGATTCTTCTCTCTTTTCTTCTTTATTAGCATGGCTAGTTGTCTATTTTGTTGATCATTTCAAAAAACCAGCTCCTGGATTCATTGGTTTTTTGAAGGCTTTTTTGTGTCTCTATCTCCTTCAGTTCTGCTCTGATCTTAGTTATCTTCTGCTAGGTTTTGAATTTGTTTATTCTTGCTTCTCTAGTTCTTTTAATTGTGATTTTAGAGCATTGATTTTAGATCTTTCCTGCTTTCTCTTGTGAACATTTAGTGCTACAAATTTTCCTCTAGACACTACTTTGTTTGTGTTCCAGAGATTCTGGTATGTTGTGTCTTTGTTCTCATTGGTTTCAAAGAGCTTATTTATTTATGCCTTCATTTTGTTATTTACTCAGTAGTCATTCTGGAGCAGGTTGTTCAGTTTCCATGTAGTTGTGCGGTTTTGAGTGAGTTTCTTAATCCAGAGTTTTAATGTGATTGCACTGTGGTCTGAGAGACTGTTTGTTATGATTTCTGTTCTTTTGCATTTGCTGAGGAGTGTTTTACTTCCAATTACGTGGTCAATTTTAGAATAAGTGGGATGCTTTTTAGCATTCTTTATATGTAGGGCATATGCAGTGCCAGTGTGCTTTTTCAAAATTTGGTTATTTTGAAAGGGTTTTCTCTTTTTATTTGGCAGGACAGATTTGCTGATGGTATTATTCTAACTTAAAAGTAAAAGTAAAACAGGAAAACCCAAAAGTATATAAAAATTAAACACAAGAACTGGGCACCATGGCTCACGCCTGTAATCCCAGCACTTTGGGAGGCCGAGGTGGCTGGAATACCTAATGTCAAGAGTTTGAGACCAGACTGACCAACATGATGAAACCCCGTGTCTACTAAAAATACAAAAAAAATTAGCCAGACATGATGGTGGGTGCCTATAATCCCAACTATTCAGGAGACTGAATCAGGAGAATCAGTTGAACCCAGAAGGTAGAGGTTGTGCTGAGCTGAGATCATGCCACTGCACTCCTGCCTGGATGACACAGTGAGGCTCTATCTCAAAAAAAAAAAAAAAAAAAAAAAAAAAAAAAACCCAAAAAAATAGCAAGATCCTTTGGGAGGCCAAGGCGGGTGGATCACCTGAAGTCAGGAGTTCAAGACCAGCCTTCCCAACATGGCGAAACCCTGTCTCTACTAAAACTACAAAAAATTAGCTGGGAGTGGTGGCAGGTGCCTATAATCCCAGCTACTCGGGAGGCTGAGGCAGGAGAATTGCTTGAACCCGGGAGGCGGAAGTTGCGGTGAGCCAAGAATTTGCCAGTGCACTCCAGCCTGGGTGACAAGAGTGAGACTCCATCTCAAAATAAATAAATAAATAAATAAATAAATAAATAAATAAATAAATAAATAAATAAATCACTAACATATTCTTGCTCAGGAGTCAAAGTTTTTTTTTTTTTTGAGACGGAGTCTCGCTCTGTCGCCCAGGCTGGAGTGCAGTGGCCGGATATCAGCTCACTGCAAGCTCCGCCTCCCTGGTTTACGCCATTCTCCTGCTTCAGCCTCCCGAGTAGCTGGGACTACAGGCGCCCGCCACCTCGTCCGGCTAGTTTTTTGTATTTTTTAGTAGAGATGCGGTTTCACGGTGTTAGCCAGGATGGTCTCGATCTCCTGACCTCGTGATCTGCCTGTCTCGGCCTCCCAAAGTGCTGGGATTACAGGCTTGAGCCACTGTGCCCGGCCTAAAGCAAGTCTTTATATGTTTCCCCAGCTTGTCTCAAATGTTTGGGCTCAAGTGTTTTGACCTCTTAAATTTCTGGGATTACAAGGTGAGCCACTACCATGCCTGGCCATAAAAAGTACACTTAAATAGATTTTTAAATAATCAATTTTATGTTATCTGTTTTTTAAAAAAATTATTTTAGAAGGAAAACTAAATGCAGAATTATAAATATTTTCTAAAATTACCTTCAAATCACAAAAGTGTTTCTCTCACACAAAGGAAATATATATTCATTATTAAACACAGGGTGAAAATAAGATTATTTCCACAACTGCTCAGACAAGATAAAACAACCACTGAAAATCAACTAAGAAAAAATATATACAAGATAAGCCATAATCATAATTGGGGTCATATTTATAGATAAAAACAGAAACAGATAATCTGATGGTGATAGACATATGGCTAATTTATTTCCTAACTAAACCCTACATTGACTTAAAGTGCACAAACAGAATTTAGAATTACAATATGTAAGTAAAACAAAAAAACACAATACACTGATATTAAGACACGGACACTAAAAGCACACCTATAGAACTGCAAAATAATAATAAAAGTAATGTTTACTCATAAGATCTGGTATGCAACATTGATGTACCATTAAAAAAACTGTCTAGATAACTACAATATTTGACTGTATCTGTGTACTCATGGAAGGCAGGTATTTTGAATCATCGACATGCACTGCATGGCAGTAAAATTTAACAGAAATTGCAATATAATCATAAATAGAAGATTCTAATTATAAGCTTTTAATAAAAAAGCATTAACGAAAACTAGAGGTAAATTTCATAAATGTCATGTTTATATATGCTATTCTTACACAATATATGCTACATATATTCTTAAAGAATCTATGCTATTCTTACACAAAATGAAACTGCTGTAATTTAACTTTAGAAGCAAAGAATAGTCTTACCGGGGCTGGGCGCGGTGGCTCAAGCCTATAATCCCAGCACTTTGGGAGGCCGAGACGGGCGGATCACGAGGTCAGGAGGTTGAGACCATTGTGGCTAACACGGTGAAACCTGGTCTCTAGTAAGAAGTACAAAAAACTAGCCGGAGGAGGTGGCGGGCACCTGTAGTCCCAGCTACTTGGAAGGCTGAGCCAGGAGAATGGCGTAAACCCGGGAGGTGGAGCTTGCAGTGAGCTGAGATCCCGCCAGTGTACTCCAGCCTGGGCGACAGAGCCAGACTCCGTGTCAAAAAAAAATAAAAAAATAAAGATAAATAGAATACTCTTACCTTGCTAAATAAATAAAAAAAAAATCTTACAGAATATAATTAATGCCTCTGATATATAAAACAAATATCCGGGAAGAACTTACTTTGTTATTTAATATAAGCTGAAGAAAGTGAATGGAAATCATATAATTCCTTTCTGTCTGCAGCAAACTTAAATGTATAACTAAATATTTTAGTAAATATGGAATGCCTACTAATTATCTAATTGACTTCAGGCATAACATGTAAATTCTAACATGTCCTAAATGTCTGAATCTAAAATAACAGAGAAATTTGAAATAGAAAACAGAAAGTAAAAATGTATAGGGAGCGCAACGTAGTAAAATAATAATAATAATAATAAAGGTGACCTATTTTCTTTTTTTTTTTTCTGAGATGGAGTCTCTCTCTGTCGTCCAGGCTGGAGTGCAGTGGCGCAATCTTGGCTCACTACAACCTCCGCCTCCTGGGTTCAAGCAATTCTGCCTCAGCCTCCCGAGTAGCTGGGATTACAGGTGCCCACAACCACGTCCAGCTATTTTTTGTATTTTTAGCAGAGACGAGGTTTCACCATGTTGGCCAGGATGATCTCGATTTTCTGACCTTGTGATCCACCCACCTTGGCTTCCCAAAGTGCTGGGATTACAGGCGTGAGCCTCCATGCCAGGCCAGGTGACCTATTTTTTTATCCCGTGATAGCAAAAAACTTGTGAGCCATCCCTGACAAAAATGTCTTTATGAAATATCCAGGTATCCTGGCTCATACCTGTAATGATAGCTACATAATACATTGAGGTTGAAGAATTTCTTCAGGCCAGAATTTCAAGACCAGCCTGTATTATGTAGAAAGACTTCATCTCTAAAACAAGTACCTTCAAAAGAGCTTTGAGATCCAGGGATGGAGCTGTGAAACCCTCCTAAAGCCCAAGATTGAGGAACGTTGTTTTTTTTTTTTTGAGACAGAGTCTCGCTTTGTTGCCCAGGCTAGAGTGCAGTGGCACGATCTCGGCTCACTGCAAGCTCCGCCTCCCGGGTTCACGCCATTCTCCTGCCTCAGCCTCCTGAGTAGCTGGGACTACAGGCGCCTGCCACCGCACCCGGCTAATCTTTTGTATTTTTTTTTAGTAGAGACGGGGTTTCACCATGGTCTCGATCTCCTGACCTTGTCATCCGCCCGCCTCGGCCTCCCAAAGCGTGAGCCACCGTGCCTGGCGGAGGAACGTTCTTTTTAGGAGACAGGCTTCTGTTAAGGTGGCAAACTACAGAACCTCTGTTCTTGGCTATAGACCAAAAAATAACCAACCCAACTTGCTCCCACTGAGAATTCTGAACTTACCCTATAACCATTCCAAACTCCTCCCAGTCAAAACCTGAGAGAGTTTCTGCTCTTCCAGAGGCCTGGAGGAAAACACCCATTTATAGCCATACAGTTTAACATTTTACTTCTAGCTCCAAGCCACAGTTCATGGCCAATTCTGCTGAAGTAGAATCCCACACAGTGACCTGGGAAGATGCTCTCTAGTACTCAGTGAAAGCCATCCTCATCCACATCCTGATGTAAGGCCCACCATATGCAGACCTGACTGCAACAACTTCCCCTAGTGTTTGCTCTGCAGATGAAAGTCCTGAAGGATATTCAGACTGTCCAATAATAAAATGGGAATTACAACTACCCAAGCCTTTTGTAACAAGCCAACTAAAGGTGAATCCTCTGTAGACGCAGCAGCCTTGTGAACATTCTACCACCTCTGCCTATTACAAATGAAGAGGTCATCCTATAAATATGGGATCTTTGCCTCTTGTAACCAGTTTATATAAACGTGAAGAGGTTTTTGTTCAATGAAATTTTCTTTTTTTTTTTTCTTGAGGCGGAGTCTCGCTCTGTCGCCCGGACTGGAGTGCAGTGGCCAGATCTCAGCTCACTGCAAGCTCCGCCTCCCGGGTTTACGCCATTCTCCTGCCTCAGCCTCCCGAGTAGCTGGGACTACAGGCGCCCACCACCTCGCCCGGCTAGTTTTTTTTGTATTTTTAGTAGAGACGGGGTTTCACCGTGTTAGCCAGGATGGTCTCGATCTCCCGACCTCGTGATCCGCCCGTCTCGGCCTCCCAAAGTGCTGGGATTACAGGCTTGAGCCACCGCGCCCGGCCGTTCAATGAAATTTTCAAAAACCAATGCAAAGCAAAACTACATTGTGCCCATTGTCAATGTTTCCATTTTAACATAACCCTGGAAATATGTAGCAGAAGAGTTAGGCAAAAATACATTGTTTAAAGCCATTGAAATTGAAGACAAGTAAAAGTTGCTGTTTGCAGATCATATAATATTATATATTTTTAAAAAACCATAAACGGTAAATTTAAGGCCAGGCACAGTGGCTCACATCCGTAATCCCAACACTTGGGGAGGCCAAGGCAGGTAGATCACCTGAGGTTAGGAGTTCGAAACCAGCCTGGCCAATATGGTAAAAACTTGTTTCTACTGAAAACAGAAAAATTAGCCACACATAGTGACGGGTGCCTACCGTCCCAGCTACTCAAGAGTCTGAGGCAGGAGAATCACTTGAACCCGGGAGGCAGAGGTTGCAGTGAGCCAAGATCACACCACTGTACTCCAGCTTGGGCAACAGAGCAAGACTCCATCTCAAAGAAAAAGAATATATTTTAGCCTAAAATATTAACTCCATGCTTCAGAAATATAAATTTTCTTGTTTCACCTAAGTTGTACCTTAAGAAATGCAACGAGACAGACAACAACATAAAAATAGTGGGGGACTTTTATAGTTTACTACAGCATTAGACAGGTCATCATGAGAGAAAGTCAAAGAAACAAACAAACAAAAATCAATGGGCTTAAACTATACCTTAGAACAAACGGACTTAATAGATCTTTACAGAATATTCTACCTAGCAACTGCAGAATATACATTCTTTTCATCAGCACATAAAACATTCTTCAAGAGAGACCATATGATAGGTCACAAGACAAGTCTGATTTTTTTGTTGTTGTTGTTACAGAGTGTGGGGAAAAGAAAGAGAGATCAGCCTGTTACTGTGTCTATATAGAAGGAAGTAGACATAAGAGACTCCATTTGGTTCTGTATTTGAGATGCTGTTAATCTGTGACCCTACCCCCAACCTTGTCCTTGCAAGAGACATGTGCTGTGGTGACTCAAGGCTTAATGGATTTTGGGCTATGCAGGATGTGCTTTGTTAAACAAGTGCCTAAAGGCTGCTTGCTGGTTAAAGGTCATCACCATTCTCTTAATCTCAAGTAAGAGAAAAGCATTTGTCTCCTGCCCGTCCCTGGGCAATGGAATATCTCTGTGTAAAACCCGATTGTATGCTTTGTTTACTGAGCAAGGAGAAAACCGCCTTTAGGAATAAGGTGGGACTTGCTGGAGCAATGCTGCTAAAAGGTTTATGGAGAGTTTGCATATGCATCTCAAGGCACAGCATTTTCCTTTAAACTTATTCATGTCACAGAAATTTTTGTTCATATGTCTTATTGCTGATTTCCTCACTACAATGATCCTATTGTCCAGCCACTCCCTTATCTTTTTGATGGTAAAGATAATTATCAATAAATATTAAGGGAACTCAGAGGTCAGGGCCGGCATGGGTCCTCTGTAAGCTGAGCACTGGTCCCCTGGGCCCCACTTTTCTTTCTCTATATTTTGTCTCTGTGTCTTATTTCTTTTCTCAAGTCTCTTGTTCCACCTAACGAGAAACACCCACAGGTGTGGAGGGGCAGGCCACCCCTTTAACAGAGTCTCACTCCATCACCAAGGCTGGAGTGCAATGGTGCAATTTTAGCTCACAGCAACTTCTGCCTCCCAGGTTCAAGGGATTCTGCTGCCTCAGCCTTCCAAGTAGTTGGGATTATAGGCACATGCCACCATGCATGCCTGTTTTGTATTTTTAGTAGAGATGGGGTTTCACCATGTTGGCCAGGCTGGTTTTGAACTTCTGACCTCAGGTTATCTGCCTGCCTTGGCCTCCCAAAGTACTGGGATTAAAGCGTGAGCCACCATACCCAGTCCCTGAATAAATTTAACAATATCAAAATTTTATCAAGTACTGTCTTAGACCACAGTGGAATAAAATTAGAAATCAATTCCAATAGGAACACTCAAAACCATACAAATACATGAAAATTAAATAACCTGCTCCTGAATGACTGTTGGATCCACAATGAAATCAAGATGGAAATTAAATAACTCTTTAAACTGAATAATAGTGACACAACATATTAAAACCTCTGGGATACAGCAAAAGCGGTGCTAAGAGGAAAGTTCATAGCACTAAATACACACATCAAAAAGTTCAAAAAACCACAATAAACAACCTAAGATTACACCTCAAGGAACAAGAGAAACAAGAACAAACCAAACCCAGCAGAAAAAAACAAACAAACAAACAAACAAAAAAAAAACATCAGAGTAGAACTAAATAAAATTGAAATTTAAAAAATATAAAAGATAAATAAAACAATAAACTAGTTATTTGAAAAGATAAACCAAATTGATAGACTATTGGTGAGATTAACCCAGAAAAGCAGAAGGAAGATCCAAATATGCTCAATTAGAAATAAAAGATCATTCTGAGTTTTTGGCCAGGCGCGGTGGCTCAAGCCTGTAATCCCAGGACTTTGGGTGGGCGAGACAAGCAGATCAGGAGGTCCGAAGATTGAGACCATCCTGGCTAACACAGTGAAACCCCGTCTCTACTAAAATATACAAAAAAACTAGCCAGGTGTGGTGGCCAGTGCCTGTAGTCCCAGCTCCTTGGGAGGCTGAGGCAGGAGAATGGTGTAAACCTGGGAGGCAGAGCTTGCAGTGAGCCAAGATCCGGCCACTGCACTCCAGCCTGGGCAACAGAGCGAGACTCCATCTCAGAAAAAATAAAAAATAAAAATAAAGTAATAAAAGATCATTCAAAGCTACCATGAATACCTTTACATGCTCAAACTAGAAAACCTAGAGGAGTTCCATAAATTCCTGGAAATATACAACCCTCCTAAATTAAACCAGGAAGAAATAAAAACTCTGAACAGACCAATAACAAGTAGCAAGATTAAACTAGTAATAAAAAATTGCCGCTGGATGCAGTGGCTCATGCCTGTAATCCTAGCACTTTGGTAGGATGAGGCGGGTGGATCACTTGAAGTCAGTCTGCTAGGGATGCAGAGATGATTTCACATAGGTAAGTCAATACGTGTTATCCACCAAATAAACAGAATTAAAACCAAAAATTATATGATTATCTCAAAATACACAGAAAAATCATTTGGCAAAATCCAGCATCCCTTTGTGATTAAAATCCTCAGCAAAATTGGGATAGAGGGAACATATTGTAAAGTCATAAAAGCCATCTATGACAGGCCGGGTGCCATGACTCATGCCTGTAATTCCAGTACTTTGGGAGGCAGAGGTGGGCAGATCACCTGAGGTCAGGAGTTTGAGAACATTCTGGCCAACATGGTGAAACCTCATCTGTACAAAAATACAAAAATTAGCCAGGAATGATGGCGGGTGCCTGTGGTCCCAGCTACTGGGGAGGCTGAGTTCCGGAGGTGGAAATTGCAGTGAGCGGAGATTGTGCCATTGCATTCCAGCCTGGGCGACAGAGCAAGACTCCGTATGAAAAAAAAAAAAAAAAAAAAAAAAAAAAAAAAAAACTATCTATGATAAACAGCCAACATTACACTGAACGGGAAAAAGTTGGAAGGATTTTTTCTGAGAACACAACAAGACAATAATGCCCACTCTCACCACTTCTATTCAACATAGTAATGGAAGTCTTAGCCAGAGCAATTAGAGTAAAGCAAAAAATAAACAGCATCTAAATTGGTAAAGAGGAAGTCAAATTGTCACTGCTTATCAATGATATAATTGTATAGCTGGGAAAACCTAAACACTCATCTAAAAAGCTTTTAGGGCTGGGTGCAGCAGCTCAAGCCTGTAATCCCAGCAATTGGGGAGGTGGAGGCAGGTGGATTACCTGAGGTCAGGAGTCCAAGACCAGCCTGGCCAACGTGGTAAAACCCCGTCTCTACCAAGAATACAAAAATTAGCCGGGCACGGTGGCAAGTGGCTGTAATCCCAGCTACTAGGGAGGCTGAGACAGGAGAATCACTTGAACCCAGGAGGCAGAGGTTGCAGTGAGCTGAGATCATGCTACTGCACTCCAGCCTGGGCAACAGAGTAAGACCTTGTCTCAAAAAAAAAAAAAAAAAAAGAGGCCGGGCGCGGTGGCTCAAGCCTGTAATCCCAGCACTTTGGGAGGCCGAGACGGGCGGATCATGAGGTCAGGAGATCGAGACCATCCTGGCTAATACGATGAAACCCCGTCTCTACTAAAAAATACAAAAAACTAGCCGGGCGACGAGGCAGGCGCCTGTAGTCCCAGCTTCTCGGGAGGCTGAGACAGGAGAATGGCGTGAACCCGGGAGGCGGAGCTTGCAGTGAGCTGAGAGCCGGCCACTGCACTCCAGCCTGGGCGGCAGAGCAAGACTCCGTCTCCAAAAAAAAAAAAAAAAGAAAAGAAAAAGCTTTTTGATACATAAATTCAGTAAAATTTCAGGATACAAAATCAATGTGCACAGATTAGTGGCACTGGTGTACACTGTGACCAAACTAGGAATTAAATTAAGAACTCAACTCATTTAAAAATAGCTGCAAAAAAAATAATAATTAGGAATATGTCTAACCAAGGTGGTGAAAGATCTCTACAAGAAAAATTACAAAATGTTGCCAAAAGAAATCACAGACAATGGAAACAAATGGAAACATATTTCATGCTTATGGATGGGTACCAATCCTACTGCAACAATGATAAACCTACCAAAAGCAGTCTGCGAATTCAATGTAATTTCCATCAAAATAGCATTATTATTCTTCACAGAACTAAAAAAAAAAATCCTAAAATTTATATAAAATAAAAAGAGAGCCTCCATAGTTAAAGCAAGAAAAAAAAAAAAAAACCCAGCAAAACCAAAAACATACACAAAAAAATCTGAAGGCATCACATTATCTGACTTCAAACTATACTACAAGGGTATAGTTACCAAAACAGCATTGTATGGGTATAAAAATAGACATTTAGACCAATGAAACAGAATAGCGAAACCAGAAATAAACCCAAATACTTACAGCCAACTGATCTTTGACAAAGTAAACAAAGATATAAAGTGGGGAAAGAACACCCTCTTCAATAAATGGTGCTGGCATAATTGGGAAGCCACATATTGAAGAATAAAACTGGGTCTTCGGCTGGGCAGAGAGGGTCATACCTGTTATCCCAGCCCTTAGGGAGGTTGAAGTGGGTGGATCACGAGGTCAGGAGTTCAAGACCAGCCTGGCCAAGATGGTGAAACCCCATCTCTACTAAAAATACAAAAAAATATTAGCTGGGTGTGGTGGCAGGTGCCTGTAATCCCAGCTACTCGGGAGGCTGAGGCAGAGAATTGCTTGAACCTGGGAGGCAGAGCCGAGATCATGCCACTGCACCCCAGCCTGGGACCAGAGCAAGACTCCATCTCAAAAAAAAAAACAAATGGATCTTCATCGCTCACCTTATAAAAAAATTAACTCAAGATGGAGCAAATACTTTAATCTAAGACTGGAAACTACCCGAATTCTAAAGCATTGGAAAAACTCTTCTAGACATTGACTTGGGCAAAGAGTGCACGACCAAGAACCCCAAAGCAAATGCAACAAAAACAAAGACAGATGGGACTTAAACAATTCTCAAAAGAAGCTATACAAATGGCCAACAACAACAACAAAATACTGAACATCACTGATGATTAATGATCAGGGAAATGCAAATCTAAAGCACAATGTGATACCACCTTACTCTTGCAGGAATGACCATAATTGGCTGGTCATGGTGGCTGATGCCTGTAATCCCAGCACTTTGGGAGACCAAGACTGGTGGATCACCTGAGGTCAGGAGTTCCAGAGGAGCCTGGCCAACATGGTAAAACCCCGCCTCTACTAAAAATTCAAAAATTAGCAGGGTGCGATGGCTAATGTCTGTAATCCCTGCTGCTCCCGAGGCTGAGGCTGCAGAATCACTTGAACCCGGGAGGCGGAGGTTGCAGTGAGCCGAGATCGCACCACTGCACTCCAGTCTGGGCGAGAGAGCGAGACTCCATCTCAAAAACAAACATACAAACAGAAAAGACCATAATTAAAACATCAAAAAATGGACCGGGCAAGGTGGCTCATGCCTGTAATCACAGCAAACTCCCTCTCGGAAAAAAAAAAAAAAAAAAAAAAAAAAAAAAAAAAAAAAAAGAAAGAAAGAAAAGGAAAGAAGGGATAAAACCCCAAATATTGTGTGTCCTCACTTATGGGTGGGAGCTAAGCTATGAAGATGCAAAGGCATAAAAATTATATAATGGGGCCAGGCGCGGTGGCTCACGCTTGTAATCCCAGCACTCTGGGAGGCCGAGGCGGGCGATCACCTGAGGCCAGGAGTTCAAGACCAGCCTGACCAACATGGAGAAACCCTGACTCTACTAAAAATACAAAATTAGCTGGGCATGGTGGCGCATGCCTGTAATCCCAGCTACTCGGGAAGGCTGAGGCAGGAGAATTGCTAGAACCTGGGAGGCGGAGGTTGCGGTGAGCCGAGATCGTTCCGTTGTACTCCAGCCTGGACAACAAGAGCGAAACTCCGTCACAAAAAAAAAAAAAAAAAAAAAAAAAATTAAAAAATTAAAAATTAAAAAGAATTATATACTGGACTCTGGGCACACAGCGGGAAGGGTGGGAGAGGGAGTGAGGGATGAGAGACTACATATTGGATACAGTGCACACTGCTTGGGTGATTGGTGCACCTAAATCTCAGAAATCACCACAAAAGAACTTATCCATGTAACCAAATACTACCTGTACCCAAAACTACTGAAATATAATAATTTAAGACAAAAATAAAACCCCCAAAACCCCGTAAGTTGAAGTTTATATGCTTTGGCTATTTTTTTCCAGAAGTGGTCTCACTCTGTCACCCAGAATGGAGAGCAGTGGCTTGATCAGGGCTCACTGCAGCCACAACCTCCTGGACTCAGGCAGTCCTTCTACTTCTGCCCCTGAATAGCTGGTACTACAGGTTCAGGCCACCATGCTAAATTGGCTGGGTGTGGTGGTGGGCGCCTCGAATCCCAGCTACTCCGGAGGCTGAGGCAGAAGAATCGCTTGAACCCAGGAGGCGGAGGTTGCAGTGAGCTGAGATCATGCCATTGCACTCTGGCCTGGCTGGCAGAGCAACATCTGTCTTAAAAAAAAAAAAAAAAGATTAAAGATTGTTTCAAGTTAAAAAAATAGTCTAATAAAATAAAATTGAAAAAGCTAAAAAATTATGAGATTATAAAGCTGGGCGCCGTGGCTCAAGCCTGTAATTCCAGCACTTTGGGAGCCCGAAGTGGGCGGATTGCCTGAGGTCAGGAGTTTGAGACCAGCCTGGCCTCAACATGGTGAAACCCTGTTTCTATTAAAAAAAAAAAAAAAAAAAAAAATATTAGCCAGGCGTGGTGGCAGGCGCCTGTAATCCCAGCTTCTGGGCAGACTGGGGCAGGAGAGGTGCACCCCGGAGGTGGAGCTTTCAGTGAGCCGAGATCGCGCCACTGCACACCAGCCAGGGTGGCAGAGGGAGACTCTGTCTCAAACAAACAAACAAACAAACAAAGAGATTATTAAATATAAGTGAAAATCTAGAGTGTTCAAAAATGACAAATTTGATGGATTTATTTATAAGGTTTTACTAAAACTAGGTTGAGTTTTTTTTTTTGTTCTGTTTTTTGAGATGGCGTTTCACTCTTGTTGCCCAGGCTGAAGTGCAATGGCCCGATCTCGTCTCACTGCAACCTCCACCTCCTGGGTTCAAATGATTCTCCTGCCTTAGCCTCCTGAGTAGCTGGGATTACAGACACCCACCAACACACCCGACTCATTTTTGTATTTTTAGTGGAGAAGGGGTTTCACCAGGTCGACCAGGCTGGTCTTGAACTTCTGACCGCAGGTAATCCACCCGCCTCGGTCCCCCAAAATGATGCTGTTAAAGGAGTAAACCATCGCGCCCAGCCTTCGGTATTGATAATACACTCTTAGTAAAGTAAAAATTGATTTACTCTTGAACAAAAAATTATGTATTATTAACATGACAGTAAACTATATTTGTTCACATTTCGAATACATTTAAAAAGAGAGTAAAGAAGAGAAAGAATTTTCCCATGCTCTGGGGTGGGCCTGGCTAAGCTCAGTGAGGCAGCCCTGCCTGAAAAGGCTGCAGCCTTTTCTTATCAGAATTATCTGAGAACATCTTCTGTCACTTAGGGCCCGAAGGGGCGGGGCCTTAAACATCATCCAATCAGGGACGCTGGGCTGGGACCGTCCAATCAGGCATGCAGCTGGAGCGGACAGCGCGGCTTCCGGGATGTGGTCGGACCTTTGGCTCTCACCGCAGTCGGAGATCAAGGTGTTGTGCTTACTGCTGTGTGTCCTCTGCACCTAGAGGCCCAGGTTCTGTGGTCTTGTGACCTGCAGGTATTGGGAGATCCACAACTAAGTCGCCAGGACCTCCTGGAAGCCTAGAAATGGTGAGTGTGCCGGGTCCGACATCCGGAGACAGTGGCCGGGGCTGGTTGGAACCGGTGGGAAGTGGCTGTGGCGGGACTCAGGCTTCCCCACAGTCAGCTCCACAATCTGTGCCCTGAGTTCTCCTTGCCTAGCTCCACCTCAGTCCGCTTCAGCCATAAGATGGCGGCTGCGCTGACATCCGGCCTCCGGGCATCCTGTCTCTAACCTGCGCTGTGACTGTGCCCTGGCCTGGAGACCTTTTCGGGCAGCTCTGCAACCGCAGCGCAGAGTCTCTCCCAGATGTGCAGTGACCATGGGAGGGTCGTCAGAGGAGAATCCTGACTCCGCGTGTGGGTTCATGAATGGAAAGAGCTTTGGTCCCTGAGGTTCCCAGCTCCTGTTTTCTCCTGTTAAAAATTTACGGAAGTCACCCCACAAATATTAAAGAATTTATCCAAAGAGTGATTCCAAAATTGTAGAGCACCCAGCTATGGGTTGTAGTTTATGGTCTATTGAAGGGATTTGACAGAAGAGTTTTATAAGGCGCATAATGAAGAAAACCAAATTCAATAACTGGTTAGATACAGTTACGTAGTTTCTTAGTTTGTACTATCAAGATGGAAATTTCTTGATTATGTAGTCAGATTAATTGGCAGTTTATAGTTTGTTAAGCCTGAAATTTTTTCCCCAATATAGTAATTTACAAAAAATGCATTTGAATTAGTTTGTTTTTTTGAGATAAAGCCTCGCTCTGTCGCCCAGGCTGGAGTCTGGGCTCACTGCAGTCTCCACCTACCAGGTTCAAGTGATTCTCCTGACTTAGCCTCCCAAGTAGCTGGGATTACAGGCATGCGCCACCACGCCCCGTTAACTTTGTTTATTTTTATTTTTTTTTTGTTTTTGAGACGGAGTCTGGCTCTGTCCCCCAGGCTGGAGTGCAGTGGCGCGATCTCGGCTCACTGCAAGCTCCGCCTTTCGGGTTTACGCCATTCTCCTGCCTCAGCCTCCCGAGTAGCTGGGACTACAGGCGCCCGGTACCTCGCCCGGCTAATTTTTTGTATTTTTTAGTAGAGACGGGGTTTCACCGTGTTAGCCAGGATGGTCTCTATCTCCTGACCTCGTGTGACGCCCGTCTCGGTCTCCCAAAGTGCTGGGATTACAGGCTTGAGCCACCGCGCCCGGCCAATTTTTCTATTTTTCGTAGAGACGGGGTTTCGCGGTGGTAGCCAGGATGGTCTCGATCTCCTGACCTTGTGATCCGCCAGCCTCGAGCTCCCAAAGTGGTGGGATTACAGGCGTGAGCCACCATGCCCAGCCATCTTTGTATTTTTAATAGAGACGGGGTTTCACCATGTTGATCAGGCTGGTCTCGAACTCCTGACCTCGTGTTTCACCCGCCTCGGCCTCCCAAAGTGCTGGGATTACAGGCTTGAGCCACCGCGCCCGGCCTCTGCATGAATTTTCTAAGAAGAATGATCTCCAGCTTCATTCCGTGTTGCTGCAAAGGACATAATCTTTTTTTTTTCTTTCTTTTCGTTTTTTTGTTTTGTTTTATGGCCACACAGGATTTCATGATTTCATGATGTTTATGTACCATTATTTGTTTGTTTTGAGATGGAGTCTCGCTATGTCACTCAAGCTGGAGTACAGTGGTATGATCTCAGTTCACTGCAACCTCCACCTCCCAGGTTCAAGCAATTCTTCTGCCACAGCCTCCTGAGTAACTAGGATTACAGGCGTGTGCCACAGCACCCAGCTAATTTTTGTATTTTTAGTATAGACGGAGTTTTTACCATGTAGGCCAGGTTGGTCTCAAACTCCTGACTTCCAGTGATCCATCGCCTTGGCCTCCCAAAGTGTTGGAATTATAGGTGTGAGCCATTGCACCTGGCCCATATTTTGTTTTTATTAAGTTTTTTTATATTTTGCTATATTTGGAGACAGGGTCTCACTCTTTTTCCCAGGCTGGAGTGCAGTGGTGTGGTCTTGACTCACTGAAACCTCAACCTCTCAGGCTCAAGCTATCCTCTTCTACCTAAGCTTCCCAAGTAGCTAAGAATAAAGGTTTGTGCCACCATGCCTAGCTAAGTTTTCTTTTTGTATTTTATTTTATTTTTTTTTATAGATGGGATTTTGCCATGTTGTCCATGCTGGTCTCAAACTCCTGAGCTCAGGCAATCCACCTGGCTCGGCCCCCAAAGTGCTGGATTACAGGCATGTGCCATCATATAACCATACCATATTTTCTTTATCCAGTCTACCAGTGATAGGCATTTAGACTGATTCCATGTCTTTGCTATTGTGAATAGCGCTGCAATGAATGTGATTGTGCATGTGTCTTTAAAATAGAGACGGAGTCTCTTTGAGACGGAGTCTCACTCTGTTGCCCAGGCTGGAGTGCAGTGGCCGGATCTCAGCTCACTGCAAGCTCCACCTCCCAAGTTTACGCCATTCTCCTGCCTCAGCCTCCCAAGTAGCTGAGACTACAGGCGCCCGCCACCACGCCCGGCTACTTTTTGTATTTTTTAGTAAAGATCGGATTTCACTGTGTTAGACAGGATGGTCTCGTGTTAGCCAGGATGGTCTCGATCTCCTGACTTTGTGATCCGCCCGTCTCGGCCTCTCAAAGTGCTGGAATTATAGGCTTGAGCCACCGCGCCCGGCCAATTTTTTGAGCTTATCTATCTATTAAGGGCTTTGATGTTTTTGTGTGTATTCAGTCTTGGGAGGATGTATTTGTTCCAGAATTTTTTTGTTTCTTCTAGAGTTTTGTTTTGTTTTTTATGTGCATAGTATATTCATACAGACTTCAGTATATATATTTTTTATTTGCTTATGTGCATAGTATATTCATAAACTTCAGTATATTTTTGTGGAGTCAGTGGTAATGTCTTTTTTTCTCATTTCTAATTGTGTTTATTTGTATCTTCATTAATCTAGCTAGTAGTTTATTTACCTTTTCTAAAAAAAATAGATTTAATGCGTGGATTTCTTGATATTTTGTAGTTTTTCATGTCTAAATCTCCTTCAGTTCAGATCTGATTTTGGTTATTTCTTGTCTTTTGCTAGCTTAGGGGCTTATTTGCTTTTGCCTGCTCTCAGTCTTTTGTTTATGATGTCAGGTTGTTAAACTGAGATCTAACTTTTTGATGTGAGGATTTAATGCTATACATTTTTATTTTAACACTGTCTTAGCTGTATTGCAGGGTTTCTGGTATATTGTATTTTTGTTCTTTCTTGTTTCAAAAGACTTCTTGGTTTCTGCTTTAATATCATTATTTACCAAAAAGTTATTCAAGTGTAGACCGTTTAATTTTTATTTTATTGTATGGTTTCCAGTTGTTTTATTGGTATTGAATTATATTTTTCTTAAGCTGTAGTCTGTGTGCGTGGTTTGTATCATTTTGGGATTTTTGAATTTGCTGAGAATAGTTTTATTTCTGATTGTGTGGTCAATTTTAGAGTATGTGCCATGTGGTAATGAGAAGAATGTATATTATGGTATTTTTAGATGAAGAGTTCTGGTGATGTCTATTAGGACTATTTGGTCGAGTGTTGAGTTCAGGTCCTAATATTGTTGTTAATTTTCTCCTTCAATGATCTGTCCATTAGTGCCTGTGAGATGTCATCTCCGATTACTACTGTGTCAGATTCTAAGTCTCTTCATAGGTCTCTAAGAACTTGCTTTATTCATGTGAACCCATGGATTTTTTTTATAACGCCTTTCTCTCTTCTGCTTTTCCCCCCATAAACATCCTTTCAAGTGCACACAGTGTGCAAAATTCAGATGTCCAAGTGTTCAAGAACTTGTCCAGAGACCTGGCTGTTGTAAGAGAAAATATAAATTTGCAATAAGAGGTTTTATTCTCATATGTGAAAATAAGGGAGGATAACTTGCTGATTTTTAAAAAATGGTTTAGATTATATGTATATATTTCCTCTGCTTTTTGAAATATATCTAAATCATATTAACAATGACACCTTTTGTCATTCTTTTTGACTGAGAATTGTCTTTATCTGGGACCTGAGATTCATTGCTTTCTTTTTGTCTTGGCAAAAGATTATTTTTTTTATCTTTAGTCTTTAAACTAGACACAGATTTGTTCAGAGTAAACTTCATTTCAAGAGCATTAAAAAGTTGAGCACAAAGGTTGGAATAAATTTAGCAATACAGAATAAAATAGACTAAAAGATACTGAATAAGTTCTTTGGCAGAAACCTGATTATCCAAGGTGATTATTTGCAGGCTGACATACTTACACTGCAAAAGCCAGAAGAGTTCAGTGTATAAACTGAACAGTGGAGTCTGTTGTACTTGGGTTACTTCACTACAGTTAGTGTAGTTATGTGTAGTGTTTGTAGACAACCTGCATTCACATAAATTAAACAGTATTTTCTACAATAGTATGAATATAAGGCCACAATATTTACTTTGATTGAATTCCTTATTTTAATATTGTTATTCATACTTTTGAAATATAGTGTTTTAACTGAATTATAGTTCAGATAATTTTTTAAAATCTTACATACCTTATGACAAGTACATAAAATTAGTCATACTTATGTATTTATATCTGATATCCAAAGAAATTTACCATTAAATTGTTACACTAGCTATTAGTCTGACATGCTTATTAATTTATCCAATAGTAGTAGTTATAGGTAAGGATAATTTTAGTGTCATATTTTACCAAATTAGTATGCTCCTATTATGGGACAAATAAAGACAGGTGATATGGCTACCCAAAAACCATAATAGCTCGCCAGTTAGCTATGTTGCAAGCTCTAATATATTCTACTATATTAACACAGATTTCAATTTTTTATAAAAAAGTGCTGGTGGAAGTTGTCAGATACATTCCAATATATCTCACATTCAATGGTTAGCAAATAAGAGAGCAGCAGAGATGGAAGATAAATCTTGTAAAATTCTGCTGAGAACTGGGCACGGTGGCTCATGCCTCTAATCCCAGGACTTTGGGAGGCCAAGGTGGGTGGATCACCTGAGGTCAGGAGTTTGAGACCAGCCTGGACAACATAGTGAAACCTTTTCTCTACCAAAAATACAAAATTCGCCAGGTGTGGTGGTGCATGCCTGTAGTCCCAGCTATTTGTGAGGCTCAGACAGGAGAATCACTTGAACCCAGGAGGCAAAGGTTGCAGTGAGCCAAGATCATACCATTGCACTCCAGCCTGGGCAACAAGAATGAAACTCCATCTCAAAAAAAAAAAAAAAAAAAAAAAATTCTGCTGAGAATATGCCCCCTTTATTCAATAATGCTCATGTTTCTCTTGCTGAGAGTAGCTATGCACTTTGGGTGTTTGGAGAGAAATTCTTCTTAGGGAGGTATTTTCTGGCTGACTTGATCAATCTTATATCCAATCTCAGTTTTTTCTTAAGACATTTTAACTTTTTTCTCTCAATATAGTTTTTCTCAGAACAAGAGCTGTTTTTCTCTCGAATGCATTGTGTGTCTGTTTCAGAAACCCTATTAGTATCCCATGGTGTCTGTGAAAGACGTGGGCTGTCACAGTGAGAACTCTCAGAGCTGTCTCTATCTGGAGTCATGCTAAAACCCAGCAGTATTTTTTTCATGTCACCATTATAAATAAAAACTGAGGCTGAAACACTGCTCCCTTTTCTATTATTGTGAAGGTGCAATTCTACCCAGGAGGTCTGCAGACTCTCCTCCTGCTGCTCAGGCTTCACTCTCTGATGTGGCACCAGAGTGCTGCTGTGGCAACTGGGATTCACCTAAGATGTGAGTTCCCAACTGTGAGCCCTGTGCTGTGGGCTGTGCCTCAGTGGCAGATGGTAGGGGTCAAGAGAATACACTGGCCACCAGGAGAGGGAAACAGGAGTGCTCAAGCCCAATGCTCGGGGAGTAGAGAGCTATTGCTTTAAAATTTAAATAGCCAAAAAGATAGCACCCGAATCAACAATTTTTGTAGAAGAGTCGAAGCGTACCTTCACCAGACACTGGGGTTCAAGTTGCACAACTAAATCCAGTCATGAAGATGTGAAAATTTTATTTTGTCATTGATTATAACCATTTAGTATACATGGATGGCCTTCCCAACTACCAGGTGAATTTAGGATGAACTATGTGTGACATGGTGCTGTAAATTCTACTTGTAGATGAATTATGGTGATTGTCTTTCTGTCTTTGCAATCTCTTGAGCAAATTGACTGTAATGTCACATTCACATGTAATTGTATAATAGAACAGTTTTCTTTCTGTTCTGTTATTGTGGAGTTCCTTTGGGGCTAAAGAAAATTTTGCTTTTAATTATATTTTCCAAACCCAGTGTAGAATTACCAGACATAATGGAAACACATAAGGTACCAACTAAGCTTTACTCTAGATGGGCCTTTTTGGCTTCCAGTCAATTCACAATTGTGCAGTGAAGTGCATGCTGTCCCCTAAATATGCAGGTGGAATTGTGTCTCTGCCTACTTAGTATCTATCATCCTCTGCAGTCACTTTTAGAGAGGCTGGACCAGATTTCTACAAACTTCATAGGTCAGATATTAACCATTTTACCTCTTCCGACGACTTGTGTCTTCAGACCTGAAACTGATTCAGTGACCATCAGGCACTGAAACCCAATCAGAGTAAAATATGTGCATTGAGTAGACCTGTAGACATGAGAATCTCCACTTCTCCCTCCTTCCTCATGCTAAAATGCCCACAAATGTTGAGATAACATTTACCTGAATATTGCTGCTACTTTACCCATGCAGGGCCTGAATTTGCAGCTCCAAATTCTAAATGTAGGTCTTGAGAATTGAGATGGAAAAAAAAAGTTTTTGTCTGAGGAATGCAAGTCCTTTTAGGTATCAAACTCAGAGAGACATTAAAATGAGAGCACAGTCATGTTTCTCTCCCTTTTTTTTTTCAGCTGTATATCTCTTGAAACTGTTCACTGTTGCCCTAAGTAGCTATAAATTAAAGTAATTCCACACTGGACACTACATTCCATATCCTTAACCTTGATGTATATCCAGTCATTAAAGTTATTTCTTTACATAAGTAAGAATTTCTCACAACCAATTTTGTATCAGTGAGCACTCACTGTTACTTTTTCTTGTTTTGCCTTTACAAATCCACTTGTAAGTGCTGCTAATCAAAGTGTAGGTTCCAGGCAACTTGAATATTTGGTCTCAAGTTAAAATCCTTAAGCTTGACCCAAATAAAATGTCTGTTTTTGTTCATGTTGTGTCAGCTTTTTTGTTGTTTTTGTTTGTTTGTTTTTTGAGATGGAGTCTCGCTCTGTCCCAGGCTGGAGTGCAGTGGCCAGATCTCAGCTCACTGCAAGCTCCGCCTCCCAGGTTTATGCCATTCTCCTGCCTCAGCCTCCCGAGTAGCTGGGACTACAGGCGCCCGCCACCTCGCCCGGCTAGTTTTTTGTATTTTTTAGTAGAGATCGGGTTTCACCATGTTAGCCAGGATGGTCTCGATCTCCTGACCTCGTGATCCGCCCATCTCGGCCTCCCAAAGTGCTGGGATTACAGGCTTGAGCCACCGCGCCGGGCCTGTGTTAGCTTTTTTAAGGTAAAATATTATTTAGAATGTTCTAGAGCAGCATCTGTGAGGAAATCTCTCCTTTAGTTTCACTTTACTCACTGTAACACCCAAAAATGCAGAGTGAGATTGATTTCACCTAGAATCTGCAAATAAGGTCTGGCTGGTCTTTGCCTGGGATTTACAAGGCAGGGCCGGACTTTGGCTTTAGAATTCATAGAAAACCAACAGGAGGCATTTTCTGCATTGTGAGATATCAACGTAGACATTTTTATTCCTCTTTTGAGAGTGTAGCTTTTTGACCTTTTCACATCTTTTTCATCAACCTGACACAGTCATGAGAGGCTCCAGGAGTAAGTAGAATCTGATGGCAGAATCTGTAAGTGTAAACAAGCATCTTAAGGCCACAAAGTATCCAGAGCCATGACCACAACTATACCTACCTCTAAAATGTGATACTGGAGTAAAGTATTCTTGTCCTTCTACTTACCCAACAGCTAGCAAATCAGGATGGATGACCCAGGTTCTGGAGTTCAACCAAGGCAGCTCCATTTTTAATTTAGAATCATCCTGAGTCTTTTCTGCCTGGCTTGTCTTTGGACCATCAGCCCAGGGACACTGGGAACCCTCTCACAATCACCTGTGAATCTTTGAGACATTTGTGAATGTCCAGAACAGAATTGTATCAGGCTGACAAGAGTGATTAATTCTGCTTCTGTCCCAGTGTGAGAGAAATGAGTCATCTTGTGTTTGTTTTGCCCCTTACACAAGAAGTATCTTTGATTGGTACCCAGATGAGAGTTTTTCCAGTTCCCTGGTACTTGGGTAAAAAATCAGGAGATTTGGAGACTCAAACAGATAAACTAATTGCTTCCATTTCATATAGTCATTAAAAAAAAAAAATAGATGAAGCAGGCTGGGTGCAGTGTCTCATACCTGTAACCGCAGCACTTTGGGAAGCCAAGATGGTTGGATCATCTGAGGTCAGGAGTTTGAGACCAGCCTGGCCAACATGGTGAAATCCCATCTCTACTAAAAATGCCAAAAGTAGCTGGGTGTCGTGGCTCATGCCTGTAGGCCTGGCTACTTGTGAGGCTGTGGCAGAAGAATCTCTTGAACCTGGGAAGTGGAGGCTGCAGTAAGTTGAGATCACATCATTGTACTCCAGGCTGGGCAACAAAGTGAGACTTCATCTCAAAAAACAGAAAAAGAAAAGAAAAATAGATGAAGCAGTCATGGTTCCTACCATCCTGGCAGTTTTAGCCTAGACTAGCAACTGGAAATGTGGTTGAAATATACATCAGATGGTGGGTACAGTAAATAGATGTGTGCAAAAATGTGGGCTTTCTTTGGGCCACTTTCTTTATACTGTGGCTTTTGATGTCTACACCTGAACTTAGAAGAGTTGTCATTATTATTTGTATTTATTTTACCCTGCTAAGAATACTTACTTTTGTTTTTTTTATTTGAGACAGAATCTCGCTCTGTCACCCAGGCTGGAGTCCAGTGGTGCGATCTCGGCTCACTGCCAGCTCCGCCTCCCGGGTTCATGCTATTCTCCTGCCTCAGCTTTCTGAGTCGCCTGGACCACAGGCCCCGCCAGCACGCCCGGCTAATTGTGTGTGTGTGTGTGTGTGTTTTTAGTAGAGACAGGTTTCACCGTGTTAGGATGGTCTCGATCTCCTGACCTTGTGATCCACCCACCTCAGCCTCCCAAAGTGCTGGGATTACAGGCGTGAGCCACTGCACCTGGCCAGAATACTTACTTCTAAAAAAATTATTCTAGATAACCTTAAGGGATTTTTAAAAATTGCTTATTAGCATATAATATAAAATTTACAGGGCAGTGGCAAAAAAGATTAAAATTATACAAACTCAGATTTAGGTTTACTTAAGTAAGCTTTAGAAAAAAGAGCTGACAATACCCCCCAGTGACATAGAGAACTTAATTGTACATCGGCTGTACCCTCTGCCCCAGCCCTGTTCATATTCACCCTTTTTGGAGTCCTTATTTATGTCTGGCTCTACCCTGGCGTCTTGCCTCACAGAACTCATTAGAAGAGATGAGAGTTTTGGGTCATGAATCCTGTTGCCTTTTTAGAGCTGGTGTTCAACATTTTCTGCAACCCAACAGATAAATGGGAAATATAAAGTATGTATTATAGGATCTTACTTTTCACATTTTTTATTAAAACCAGTGCTTGCAGAAACATTATTTAGCAACTTGTTTTCTGTTCCTGCAGATCTAGTAGTTGATTCACAAGTCTCAAGAAAGTAAATATAAACACAATAAAAATTTATCTAAATTGCATTAAACTTTCCATCTGTATCTCTTTCGTCTGTCTGTATTTACCTTTTGTTCTATGCATTTTTTGAAAAAATCAATGACAGATCTACAGAAATAGAAATAAAAATGCTGGGTCCTTTAAAGCCTTGGAATTACTGAATATGTAGTATCAACTCACAGGGTGTTATTAGGATTAAACCACATAATGTGCTATCACAGTGCTCTGTAACATCCTATTGAGCACATAGTACCTGCTTAATAAACATTGCATTAGTACATGTGCACATGTTTTCCAAATGCAGACTTACTCAGAAATTGCTCCTTTCTGTTTTCTCTGTAAACTTTAGAGTCAGCAAAGAATATAATACTTTAGAATGAAGAATGATTGTCTTCATTTGTACCAGAAGTATTTGTGTTGTGACAAGAGTGCTGGGTTATCAGCCCAGGCTTCTAAGTGAGTGTCACCTGGCCATTTTGCAGAACTCTCTTTACTTGTGCCCTGTCCATAGGATTCTGTTTATTGTTCTGGTGAAATTATCCATGTTGTTTTAATTAAGTGGTTCATGTGACTTCTAAGGTGAGGTCAGAATCAAGTATGAGGAATTCAGAATACATTCCATGAGAGTTAAGTTCCATCTTTGCATTAAAGGGTAGGTTCAAGAACCTGTTCTGTTTCGATTTGGTAGGGACAGGACAGCAGTGGCCCATATTTCCAGTACTGTAGCAGAAATTGCTGGTGCCTGTGTCAGGGGACGGCTCCTGAGGACAAAATAAAGAAAAGCATATGTTTTTATCTCTGTGAGCTACTCATTGTTTCTCAATCTCTTCTGCTGTAAAGGGACAGAAAGTGGGTGGAGTTTCTCGTGTCTTGGTTCTTCTGCCTGTGGATGTGGTGACAGCAGGTAGACCATGTGGTGCTGACACTTTTAAAGGCATGTTCTCAAGATGCAGGTATAATTTGTCCAGAGAATTTTATCTGAGAAATAATCCTAGAGAAGGAAGAGAAAGAGGACAAAATGGCCTTTTTTTTTTTTTTTCTTCAGCTAAATATGTATCAGATCAAGATCTGTGTCCACTCTGCTTCTCCAGGAAACATATGTTTGGTACTTGCAAACCTGTACTTCTCTACTTGTGTTTTTCCTCCCTAATGAGTTTATCTTAACTACTTTAAAAAATTCTTATAATAATCAAAGTCTCTGAAAAATAAATTTTTTCTATATACCAGAGCCTTCTCTACATTATGGCTTCTTATATGCCATGCAGAAATCTCACTATGAATTTATAATCTGCAATATTAAAAATGTCCTTTTGTGGCTGTTGAACATGGGAAGGTGTAGATACTCAAAATTCCTATTGGGGGAAACCTGGGGTTTTTAGTGAAGACAGAGAACATGTAATGTTCAGGTTTCATCTGTGTTCTTTTTTTTTTTTTTTTTTTTTTGGGAGACAGAGTCTTGCTCTGTTGCCCAGGCTGGAGTGCAGTGGCCAGATCTCAGCTCACTGCAAGCTCCGCCTCCCGGGTTCACGCCATTCTCCTGCCTCAGCCTGCCGAGTAGTTGGGACTACAGGTGCCTGCCACCTCGCCCAGCTAGTTTTTTGTATTTTTTAGTAGAGATCGGGTTTCACCATGTTAGCCAGGATGGTCTCGATCTCCTGACCTCGTGATCCGCCCATCTCGGCCTCCCAAAGTGCTGGGATTACAGGCTTGAGCCACCGTGCCTGGCCTCATCTGTGTTCTTTATTATGTCTATGCAGTACAGGATTAAGAAAACACCCATTGAGCAGTATGGTATTTATTACCGAGAAAATTATAAAAAAATTGATAGGAGATAACTGCTCTTTACAGTGCTAAAGAAAGACTGTTTGAAATCACTGTTAAAAATTACAGATCATGGGAGATACCTGTATCTTGAACTTTCCATAAAACTAATGTTTCCTTATGGTTAAATTCAGACTGTAATTTACCTTTCAGGGGACAATATCTCAGCAGTAATGCTGTGTCCTTCTGGGTGCATCAGGAAGTTTGTTCTAGTGTAGTTGATGTTAATAAATCACTTAGTTGATAAGCTCTCTGACACATTTTTTTACTATAGAATTAATTATTTTTCTCTTCATTGTTAAGTATCTTTATGCAGCTGATGTGAACAAACCACCACATTTAATCTGGCAGCTGCCCTTCTTTCTTAGGTTTCCTTTGCATTTGTCTGTTTTTGGAAAATGAAGGCTCTCATATTTATTTACAAACCAGAAAAAACACAGGCTCATTCAGTTACTGGATATTTGACAAAATAGTCTTTTTGGGCCAAAAACATTGGCATACTGATGAGCTTGTTAAAAATTCAGCAACTCAGACTGTCCCTGATCTTCTGGAAAAAAAAAACAAAAAACAAAACTGCATTAACAGGATCTCCAGCTTATTGTACACATTAAAATTTGAGTGATACCTTCTAACTCAACATGTCTATTCCATCTGAATAATATACAAAAGTATGTCCATCTGAAAAATACACACAATTAATTCTTTTTTTTTTTTTTTTTTTTTTTGAGATAGAGTTTCACTCTTGTTGTCCAGGCTGGAGGGCAATGGTGCGATCTCAGCTCACCGCAACCTCCGCCTCCTGGATTCAAACGATTTTCCTGCCTCAGCCTCCCAAGTAGCTAGAATTACAAGCACAAACCACCACGCCCAGCTAATTTTGTGTTTTTACTAGGGACGGGGTTTCTCCATGTTGGTCAGACTGGTCTCAAACTCCCGACCTCAGGTGATCTGCCCGCCTCTGCCTCCCAAAGTGCTGGAATTACAGGCATGAGCTACCATGCCTGGCACACAATTAATTCTGTATGATGTAAATGTAACCCTCAAAATTGTATATGTTAGTGTTTGTGCCCTCAATTTTATACTTTATTGTCCAGAAAAATACTATATATACACTGGTGTTATGGATCTTATAACACTTTGTTTTGTCAGAGTTAGAGAATACGTTAGAGAATATTTCTAGTTGAAAACTATTTTATTGAATTATTTCAGTCACTCTTAGAAGTCAGAACCAGCTCTATTTACTCTCTCCATTTTACGTTGAGTCATATTAAAAATTATGCCCATGACCACTTGGTAAATAAGTGTGTTTGTGTGTGTTTTCCAGGGATCATTGACATTTCAGGATGTGGCCATAGAATTCTCTCTGGAGGAGTGGCAGTGCCTGGACACTGCGCAGCAGAATTTATATAGGAATGTGATGTTAGAGAACTACAGAAACCTGGTCTTCCTGGGTGAGAATAATTTTAATACGCAATTCCTAGTATACGCTATAGGTTTCATTTTGCTGCGGACTTTATTGGCCTGAACAAAGGAGGTTGAATGCAGGAATAAAGACAAAGACGGCACCACGGGGCTCCTTGCTTCTAGTGAACAAGGGCCATGAACTTCTATAGCTCTTCATATTTATTGAGTAAAGGAGATAGGAAGAAGGGGGAGGTTGTGGTCAGCTGCTTGACTTAGTGACTGTATTCTTTAAACAGTACTCTCCAGATGTTCCAGTAGTTAACCTCAAGGAGCATGGCACCAGGAAGTGACTGTTCTTAGTGTACCTTCTGGCGGCATGAGCAGAAACAAGTTTGCCCACATTCTGCATTCATGATAAACAATTTGCCGTTTGATCATATAGCCTCCAGTGGAATGCTGAGTTGGTCACAGCCCTCAGGCTTTCAGCTCCCGACAGCATTGCTCTTTTGTATAATTTCTTTTTGGTAATTTATGCTTCAGATTTCTGTTTCCAACAAAATCATAGGGAGTTTTCCATAGAGAAAAAAATTTCAAGATGTTTCATCTTGACCTGAACTTACCACATTCTTGAGCTCCTCTGTGTCCTTCACTTTAGATTAATGGTAATTTCAAAATTTTACTGGCATAAAATATTATTGCTCACACTTTAAAATCTAATTACCACCACCAATTTTTAATTCAGTAGTACCAGGTGATAAAATTAAGAACCCACAAAATTAGAGTATTTTCCAAATATTTAGAAATTTCTGTTGTAATTTAGTATTTTGGGATAAATGTATTAGAATATTGTATTAAATCCTCTTTACTGAGGACATTATTAAGTTGTTAATTGGAGAATGTGAGCAAGAGGCATGTTATTTATTTTTAATAAAACAGGTATTGCTGTCCCTAAGCCAGACCTGATCATTTTTCTGGAGCAAGGAAAAGAGCCCTGGAATATGAAGAAACACGAGATGGCGGAAGAACCCCCAGGTAGGAGAGAGTGAATACAACAGACAACGTGGATGACAGATCCAAAGTCAAGAAGAAAACAAGTCCTTAAAGTGATATGGGAAGCAGTGTTCCAAAAGAAATATTTCCTGGAAAGCCTAATTTTTTTTTTTTTTAATTATACTTTAAGTTCTAGGGTACATGTGCATAACGTGCAGGTTTGCTACATATGTATACTTGTGCCATGTAGGTGTGCTGCACCCATCAACTTGTCAGCACCCATCAATTCATCATTTATATCAGGTATAACTCCCAATGCAATCCCTCCCCCCATCCCCTCCCCATGATAGGCCCCGGTGTGTGATGTTTCCCTTCCCCAGTCCAAGTGATCTCATTGTTCAGTTCCCACCTATCAGTGAGAACATGCGGTGTTTGGTTTTCTGTTCTTGTGATAGTTTGCTAAGAATGATGGTTTCCAGCTGCATCCATGTCCCTACAAAGGACGCAAACTCATCCTTTTTTATGGCTGCATAGTATTCCATGGTGTATATGTGCCACATTTTCTTAATCCAGTCTGTCACTGATGGACATTTGGGTTGATTCCAAGTCTTTGCTATTGTGAATAGTGCCGCAATAAACATACATGTGCATGTGTCTTTATAGCAGCATGATTTATAATCCTTTGGGCATATACCCAGTAGTGGGATGGCTGGGTCATATGGTACATCTAGTTCTAGATCCTTGAGGAATTGCCATACTGTTTTCCATAATGGTTGAACTAGTTTACAATCCCACCAACAGTGTAAAAGTGTTCCTATTTCTCCACATCCTCTCCAACACCTGTTGTTTCCTGACTTTTTAATGATTGCCATTCTAACTGGTGTGAGATGGTATCTCATTGTGGTTTTGATTTGCATTTCTCTGATGGCGAGTGATGATGAGCATTTTTTCATGTGTCTGTTGGCTGTATGAATGTCTTCTTTTGAGAAATGTCTGTTCATATCCTTTGCCCACTTTTTGATGGGGTTGTTTGTATTTTTCTTGTAAATTTGTTTGAGTTCTTTGTAGATTCTGGATATTAGCCCTTTGTCAGATGAGTAGATTGCAAAAATGTTCTCCCATTCTGTAGGTTGCCTGTTCACTCTGATGGTAGTTTCTTTTGCTGTGCAGAAGCTCTTTAGTTTAATTAGATCCCATTTGTCAATTTTGGCTTTTGCTGCCGTTGCTTTTGGTGTTTTAGACATGAAGTCCTTGCCCATGCCTATGTCCTGAATGGTACTACCTAGGTTTTCTTCTAGGGTTTTTATGGTATTAGGTCTAACATTTAAGTCTCTAATCCATCTTGAATTAATCTTCGTATAAGGAGTAAGGAAAGGATCCAGTTTCAGCTTTCTACTTATGGCTATCCAATTTTCCCAGCACCATTTATTAGATAGGGAATCCTTTCCCCATTTCTTGTTTCTCTCAGGTTTGTCAAAGATCAGATGTCTGTAGATGTGTGGTGTTATTTCTGAGGACTCTGTTCTGTTCCATTGGTCTATATCTCTGTTTTGGTACCAGTACCATGCTGTTTTGGTTACTGTAGCCTTGTAGTATAGTTTGAAGTCAGGTAGTGTGACGCCTCCACCTTTGTCCTTTTGACTTAGAATTGTCTTGGCAATGCGGGCTCTTTTCTGGGTCCATATGAACTTTAAAGCAGTTTTTTCCAATTCTGTGAAGAAACTCATTGGTAGCTTAATGGGGATGGCATTGAATCTATAAATAAACTTGGGCAGTATGGCCATTTTCACAATATTGATTCTTCCTATCCATGAGCATGGTATGTTCTTCCATTTGTTTATGACCTCTTTTATTTCACTGAGCAGTGGTTTGTAGGTCTCCTTGAAGAGGTCCTTGACATCCCTTGTAAGTTGGATTCCTAGGTGTTTTATTCTCTTTGAAGCAATTGTGAATGGAAGTTCATTCATGATTTGGCTCTCTGTCTGTTACTGATGTATAAGAATGCTTGTGATTTTTGCACATTAATTTTGTATCCTGAGACTTTGCTGAAGTTGCTTATCAGCTTAAGGAGATTTTGGGCTGAGACAATGGGGTTTTCTAAATATACAATCATGTCATCTGCAAACAGGGACAATTTCACTTCTTCTTTTCCTAACTGAATACCCTTTATTTCTTTCTCTTGCCTGATTGCCCTAGCCAGAACTTCCAACACTATGTTGAATAGGAGTGGTGAGAGAGGGCATCCCTGTCTTGTGCCAGTTTTCAAAGGGAATTTTTCCAGTTTTTGCCCATTCAGTATGATATTAGCTGTGGTTTGTCACAAATAGCTCTTATTATTTTGAGGTACGTTCCATCAATACCGAATTTATGGAGTGTTTTTAACATGAAGGGCTGTTGAATTTTGTCAAAAGCCTTTTCTGCATCTATTGAGATAATCATGTGGTTCTTGTCTTTGGTTCTGTTTATATGCTGGATTACGTTTATTGATTTGCGAATGTTGAACCAGCCTTGCATCCCAGGGATGAAGCCCATTTGATCATGGTGGATAAGCTTTTTGATGTGCTGCTGAATCTGGTTTGCCAGTATTTTATTGAGGATTTTTGCATCGATGTTCATCAGGGATATTGGTCTAAAATTCTCTTTTTTTGTTGTGTCTCTGCCAGGCTTTGGTATCAGGATGATGTTGGCCTCATAAAATGAGGTAGGGAGGATTCCCTCTTTTTCTATTGATTGGAATAGTTTCAGAAGGAATGGTACCAGCTCCTCCTTGTACCTCTGGTAGAATTCAGCTGTGAATCCATCTGGTCCTGGACTTTTTTTGGTTGGTAGGCTATTAGTTATTGCCTTAATTTCAGAGCCTGCTATTGGTCTTTTCAGGGATTCAACTTCTTCCTGGTTTAGTCTTGGAAGAGTGTAAGTGTCCAGGAAATTATCCATTTCTTCTAGATTTTCGAGTTGATTTGCGTAGAGGTGTTTATAGTATTCTCTGATGGTAGTTTGTATTTCTGTGGGGTTGGTGGTGATATCCCCTTTATCATTTTTTATTGTGTCTATTTGATTCCTCTCTCTTTTCTTCTTTATTAGTCTTGCTAGCGGTCTGTCAATTTTGTTGATCTTTTCAAAAAACCAACTCCTGGATTCATTGATTTTTTTTGGAGGGTTTTTTTGTTTTGTTTTGTTTTGTTTTGTTTTGTTTTGTTTTTTTGAGGTAGAGTCTCGCTCTGTCGCCCCGGGCTGGAGTGCAGTGGCCGGATCTCAGCTCACTGCAAGCTCCGCCTCCCGGGTTCACGCCATTCTCCTGCCTCAGCCTCCCGAGTTGCTGGGACTACAGGCGCCCGCCACCTCGCCCGGCTAGTTTTTTTTGTATTTTTTAGTAGAGACGGGGTTTCACCGTGTTAGCCAGGATGGTCTCGATCTCCTGACCTCGTGATCCGCCCGTCTCGGCCTCCCAAAGTGCTGGGATTACAGGCTTGAGCCACCATGCCCGGCCTTGGAGGGCTTTTTGTGTCTCTATCTCCTTCAGTTCTGCTCTGATCTTAATTATTTCTTGCCTTCTGCTAGCTTTTGAATGTGTTTGCTCTTGCCTCTCTAGTTCTTTTAATTGTGATGTTAGAGTGTCAGTTTTAGATCTTTCCTGCTTTCTCTTGTGGGCATTTAGTGCTATAAATTTCCCTCTACACACTGCTTTAAATGTGTCCCAGAGATTCTGGTATGTTGTATCTTTGTTCTCATTGTTTTCAAAGAACATCTTTATTTCTGCCTTCATTTCGTTATGTACCCAGTAGTCATTCAGGAGCAGGTTATTCAGTTTCCATGTAGTTGAGCGGTTTTGATTCAGTTTCTTAGTCCTGAGTTCTAGTTTGATTGCACTGTGGTCTGAGAGACAGTTTGTTATAATTTCTGTTCTTGTACATTTGCTGAGGAGTGCTTTATTTCCAATTATGTGGTCAATTTTGGACTAAGTGCTATGTGGTGCTGAGAAGGATGTATATTCTGTTGATTTGGGGTGGAGAGTTCTATAGATGTCTATTAGGTCCGCTTGGTGTAGAGATGAGTTCAATTCCTGGATATCCTTGTTAACTTTGTGTCTCGTTGATCTGTCTAATGTTGACAGTGGAGTGTTGAAGTCTCCCATTATTATTGTGTGGGAGTCTAAGTCACTTTGTAAGTCTCTAAGGACTTGCTTTATCAATCTGGGTGCTCCTGTATTGGGTGCATATATATTTAGGATAGTTAGCTCTTCCTGTTTAATTGATCCCTTTACCATTATGTAATGTCCTTCTTTGTCTCTTTTGATCTTTGATGGTTTAAAGTCTGTTTTATCAGAGACTAGGATTGCAACCCCTGCTTTTTTTTGTTCTCCATTTGCTTGGTGGATCTTCCTCCATCCCTTTATTTTGAGCCTATGTATGTCTCTGCATGTGAGATGGGTCTCCTGAATACAGCAGACTGATGGGTCTTGACTCTTTATCCAGTTTGCCAGTCTGTGTCTTTTCATTGGAGCATTTAGTCCATTAACATTTAAGGTTAATATTGTTATGTGTGAACTTGATCCTGCCATTATGATATTAACTGGTTATTTTGCTCATTAGTTGATGCAGTTTCTTCCTAGCCTTCATGGTCTTTACATTTTGGCATGTTTTTGCAATGGTTGGTACCAGTTTTTCCTTTCCATGTTTAGGGCTTCCTTCAGGGTCTCTTGTAAGGCAGGCCTGGTGGTGACAGAATCTCTAAGCATTTGCTTATCTGTAAAGGATTTTATTTCTCCTTCACTTATGAAACTTAGTTTGGCTGGATATGAAATTCTGGGTTGAAAATTCTTTTCTTTAAGAATGTTGAATATTGGCCCCCACTCTCTTCTGGCTTGTAGAGTTTCTGCCGAGAGATCTGCTGTTAGTCTGATGCGCTTCCCTTTGTGGGTAACCTGACCTTTCTCTCTGGCTGCCCTTAACATTTTTTTCCTTCATTTAGACTTTGGTGAATCTGACAATTATGTGTCTGGAGTTGCTCTTCTCGAGGAGTATCTTTGTGGTGGTCTCTGTATTTCCTGAATTTGAATGTTGGCCTGCCCTACTAGGTTGGGGAAGTTCTCCTGGATGATATCCTGAAGAGTGTTTTCCAACTTGTTTCCATTTTCCCCCTCACTTTCAGGCACCCCAATCAAACGTAGATTTGGTCTTTTTACATAATCCCATACTTCTTGCAGGCTTTGTTCATTTCTTCTTCTTCTTTTTTCTTTTGGTTTCTCTTCTTGCTTCATTTCATTCATTTGATCCTCAATCGCTGATACTCTTTCTTCCAGTTGATTGAGTTGGTTACTGAAGCTTGTGCATTTGTCACGTATTTCTCGTGTCATGGTTTTCATCTCTGTCATTTCGTTTATGATCTTCTCTGCATTAATTAGTCTAACTGTCAATTCTTCCACTCTTTTTTCAAGATTTTTAGTTTCTTTGCGCTGGGTACATAATTCCTCCTTTAGCTCTGAGAAGTTTGATGGACTGAAGCCTTCTCTCATCTCGTCAAAGTCATTCTCTGACCAGCTTTGATCCGTTGCTGGCAATGAGCTGCATTCCTTTGCAGGGGGAGATGCGCTCTTATTTTTTGAATTTCCAGGTTTTCTGCCCTGCTTTTTCCCCATCTTTGTGGTTTTATCTGCCTCTGGTCTTTGATGATGGTGACGTACTGATGGGGTTTTGGTATACGTGTCCTTCCTGTTTGATAGTTTTCCTTCTGCCAGTCAGGACCCTCAGCTGTAGGTCTGTTGGAGATTGCTTGAGGTCCACTCCAGACCCTGTTTGCCTGGGTATCAGCAGCAGAGGTTGCAGAAGATAGAATATTGCTGAACAGCGAGTGTACCTGTCTGATTCTTACTTTGGAAGCTTCCTCTCAGGGGTGTACTCCACCCTGTGAGGTGTGGGGTGTCAGACTGCCCCTAGTGGGGGATGTCTCCCAGTTAGGCTACTCAGGGGTCCGGGACCCACTTGAGCAGGCAGTCTGTCCCTTCTCAGATCTCAACGTCGGTGTTGGGAGATCCACTGCTCTCTTCAAAGCTGTCAGACAGAGTCGCTTGCATCTGCAAAGGTTTCTGCTGCTTTTGTTGTTGTTGTTAACTGTGCCCTGTCCCCAGAGGTGGAGTCTACAGAAACAGGCAGGTTTCCTTGAGCTGCTGTGAGCTCCACCCAATTCGAGCTTCCCAGCAGCTTTGTTTACCTACTTAAGCCTCAGCAATGGCGGGCGCCCCTCCCCCAGCCTCGCTGCTGCCTTGCAGTTAGATCGCAGACTGCTGTGTTAGCAATGAGGGAGGCTCCGTGGGCATGGGACCCTCCCGGCCAGGTGTGGGATATATTCTCCTGGTGTGCCCGTTTGCTTAAAGCACAGTATTGGGGTGGGAGTTATCCGATTTTCCAGGTGTTGTGTGTCTCAGTTCCCCTGGCTAGGAAAAGGGATTCCCTTCCCCCTTGCGCTTCCCAGGTGAGGCGATGCCTCGCCCTGCTTCCGCTCTCGCTGGTCGGGCTGCAGCAACTGACCAGCACCGATTGTCCAGCACTCCCTAGTGAGATGACCCCAGTACCTCAGTTGAAAATGCAGAAATCACCGGTCTTCTGTGTCGCTCACGCTGGGAGTTGGAGACTGGAGCTGTTCCTATTCAGCCATCTTGCTCCGCCCACCCGGAAAGCCTAATTTTTATTTTTATTTTTAAATTTTGTCTCACACAGGGGCATCTTCTCTGTTTTGCTTTTAAAATATCTAAGAATTCTTCTTTTCCTTCAGTAATCTTCAAGTTTACAGTGACAGCCAAAGTACTGTTCATGGCATACAAGAGAGTGTGCAATCTGAGTTTTTTTGTTTTTGTGGACACACAGATGTTTGCATAATTTTAAGACACTCCATGTTAGACTATCTTTTAAGTTCTCTTTTTTCCATCATCTCTGAAATGTGTTTTCCATCATCTCTGAAATGTGTGAGAGTAGTGGTTTCTGTATTATTGGGTGTTTTTTGTTCATTTTTCTGCACATTTCATCCTGTTTTTATTATAGTCTTGAAATATAGTTTGAAATTATGAAGTATGATGTCCTTCTGCTTTTTTCTTTTTCTTCAAGATTGCTTTGGCTATTCACAGTTTCTTGTAGTTTCATGTAAATTTATGATTGTATTTTTCATTACTGTGAAAAAAACCACTGGAATATTGATAGAGAGTTTATTGAATCTAGAGATCACTTTGGATAATATGGTGTTTTAGCGTTTATTCTTTGAATCGATAGAGAAAATATATTTAAATTTATTTGTGTTCTCTCATTTTTCATTGATAAATCTTTCACTTGAAAAGTTTTTCAGCTCCTCGGTTAAATTTGTCCTCAGATATTTATTATTTTAGTGCTATTTTAAATAAGATTGTTTTCTTCCTCTATTTTATCAGATAGTTTAAGTTTATGGAATCATAACTTGTATGTTAATTTTATATTTTGCTAATTTACTGAGTGTACTTATTAGTTTTAAAAGGTTTTAATGTACTGTTTATGGTTTTTTTATAGAGAACATTGCATGATCTACAAGCAGCAATGTTTTACTTGTCTTCAATTTCAATGACTTTAAAATTTTTTTGACTAATTTTTCTTCCACATACATCAAGTGCATTGTTAAAATAGAAGCTTTGACGATGGGCACAATATACTTTTATGTTGGTGTCTCAATTTGAAGGAGCAAACACCTCAAAGTTTTGATAAACTGGTTTCAGAGGGTAAAAATCTTCCTTTCTTGGGCCCCCAGGGTTATAGAATGCCCTCTGGGTTTGTAGTAGAGCAAGGTTGTAGCTTGGTTACAGGGCTGCTGGCTCTGCACTAGGGTCGGCTTATCAGAAAGGGCTTGGGTAGTTGTAATTCCCATTTTATTTTTGGACACAGTAAATATCCTTCAGGACTTTGCTCAGTAGGATAGATGCTTGGGCAGGTTTCTGCAGTCAGGTCTGCATGTGGTGGGCTTTATATTAGGATGTGGATTAGTACGGCTTTCACTGAGTACCAGAGAGGATTTCTGAGGTCACTGTGGGTTTCTACTTAGGGAGAACTGGCCATGAACTGTGATTTAGGAAGCTGGAACTGAGTCATGGAACTGCTATTGGGACCAAGGTCAGCAGGCCTGCCAGCATGGCTCTAAATGGGTATCTCTCCAGGCCTCTGGAAGACCAAGACCTCTCACAGACTGTGCCTGGGAGGAGTTTGGGATGCTTACAGAGTAAGTTCAAAATTCTCAGTGGGACGGAGTTGGGTGGGACATTTTCTGGTCTGTAGTCAAGAGCAGGGGTCCTGTAGTTTGCCACCTGAATGAAAGCTTGCCTTCTGAAAAGGGTGCTCCTCAATCTTGGGCTCAGCAAAGTTTCACAATTCCCTCCGTGGATCTCAAAGCTCTCTTAAAGGCACTTATTTCTGAGATGGGGTCTCAGTGCATAACCCAGGTTGGTCGTAAAATTTTGGCCTGAATCAATTCTCCAACCATGTAGCTGTCATTACAGATATTAACCATGAGGCCTGGTTCTTTCATTAAGACATTTTTGTCATGGATGACTGACAAACTTTCTTGCTGTTGGGGGTTAAGCAAATAGGGCACCTTTTTCTTTTAATCTGCTTCTGAGAATGTAAATGCTTTATATCTATCTCTTACAATCTTTGTCTTTTTGTGGCTGACATTTCATTTTGCATAATGTTATCAAGACTTATCTTTATAATTGGTAGACTGTTTTCTGCTTTTTGAAAACTGAGTGATATTCCAGTATTTTTATATTTCAAGTTGTATTTACTGAATGATTTGGTGACAGAAATTTGCATTGCCTTTACCTGTTAGCTTACAGTAATAATTATTGCTATGTAAAGGACTCCTCATATGACCATACATGTTAAAGTATATATATATGGGTTGCATTCTATTTCATTAGTTTAATTTTCATCCTTATACCAGGTTGTTTTAATTCTGTAGCTTTGTAATGTCTTTTGAAATCAGGAACTTTAATGCCTGCAACATTCCTTTATTATTATTTTTATTTTAAGATTGTTGGGAACTTTATTGCCTTTGGGGTTCGATATACTTTTGGGGTTGCTGGTTCTGTTTCTTCAAAAATACAATGAGAAATTTGAAAAACATTTCATTAAATTTGTAGATTACATTGACCAGGATGAATATCTTTACAATATTAACTATTACATCCTTTGCATAAGAGCGTGCTTGAGTGTTTTGTTAAATTCCTATGTGTGTATATATATATGGGTTTTTTTTGTTTTTTTTTTTTTTGAGACGGAGTCTTGCTCTATCTCCAGGCTGGAGTGCAGTGGCACGATCTCGGCTCACTGCAACGTGTGCCTCCTGGGTTCAAGCAATTCCTTTGCCTCAGCCTCCTGAGTAGCTGGGACTACAGGTGTGTGCCACCAAGCCTGGCTAGTTTTTCACATTTTAGTAGAGACAGGGTTTCACTATGTTGGCCAGAATGGTCTTGATCTCCTGACCTCGTGATCCACCTGCCTCGGCCTACCAAAGTGCTGGGATAACAGACGTGAGCCACCATGCCTCGCATTTTTTTTTCCAGTTTTTTTTCTATTATTGTTGTATACTTGCATTTGAGTTTAGTCATAGAAAATAATTCATAAAATTTCAGTTTTAAAAAATTTGGTAAGACTTCTTTTTTGGCCTAAGAGGTGGTCTATCAAGAAATATGTTGTATGAGCAATTGAGAAGGGTGTGTATCCTGATGTTGAGGAGTGCTCTCTATACCTCTGTCAGAAATAGTTGTTTTATCCCACCTTTAAGTAGTCTGTTTCCTTATTAATATTCTGTTTTGATTTTTTTTTAATTATACTTTAAATTCTGGGGTACATGTGCAGCGCGTACAGGTTTGTTACATAGGTATGCACGTGCTCTGGTGGTTTGCTGTACCCATCAACCTGTTATCTACATTAGGTATTTCTCCTAATGTTATTCATCCACTAGCCTTCCACCCCGCCACAGGCCCCGGTGTGTGATGTTCCCCTTCCTGTGTCCCTGTGTTGTCATTGTTCAACTCCCACTTATGAATGAGAACATGCTGTGTTTGGTTTTCTGTTCTTGTGTTAGTTTGCTGAGAATGATGGTTTCCAGCTTTATCCATGTCTCTGCAAAGGACATGAACTCATCCTTTTTTATGGCTGCATACTGTTCCGTGGTGTGTATGTGCCACATTTTCTTTATCCAGTCTATTACTAATGGACATTTGGGTTGGTTCTAAATCTTTGCTATTGTGAATAGTGCTGCAATAAACATGTGTGCATGTGTCTTTATAGTAGAATGATTTATAATTTTTTGAGTATATACCCAGTAATGGAATTGCTGAGTCAAATGGTATTTCTAGTTCTGGATCCTTGAGGAATCGCCACATTGTCTTCCACAATCGCTGAACTAATTTACACTCCAACCAACAGTGTAAAAGCATTCCTACTTCTCCACATCTTCTCCAGCATCTGTTATTTCCTGACTTTTTAATGATCACCATTCTAACTGGGATGAAATGGTATCTCATTGTGGTTTTCATTTGCATTTCTCTAATGACCCGTGATGATGAGCTTTTTTTCATATGTTTTTGGCCACGTAAATATCTTTTTTTGAGAAGTATCTGTTCATATCCTTTGCCCGCTTTTTGATGTTCTTTTTTTTTCTTTTTTTGTAAATTTGTTTAAGTTCTTTATGGATCCTGGATATTAGCCCTTTGTCAGATGGATATATTGGAAATTTTTTCTCCCATTCTGTAGGTTGCCTGTTCACTCTGATAGTTTCTTTTGCTGTGCAGAAGCCCTTTAGTTTAATTAGGTCCCATTTGTCAATTTGGCTTTTGTTGCCATTGCTTTTGGTGTTTTAGTTATGAAGTCTTTGCCCATGCCTGTGTCCTGAATGGTGTTGTCTAGGTTTTCTTTTAGGGTTTTTATGGTTTGGGGTGTTACATTTAAGTCTGTAATCCATCTTGAGTTAATTTTTCTACAGGTATAAGGAAGGGGTCCAGTTTCAGTTTTCTGAATATGGCTAGCCAGTTTTTTCAACGCCATTTATTGAATAGGGAATCCTTTCCCCATTGCTTGTTTTTTTCAGGTTTGTCAAAGATTAGATGGTTGTAGATGTGTGGTATTATTTCTGAGGCCTCTGTTCTGTTCCATTGATCTGTATATCTGTTTTGATACCAGTACCATACTGTTTTGGTTACTGTAGCCTTGTAATATAGTTTGAAGTCAGGTAGCATGATGCCTCCAGCTTTGTTCTTTTTGCTTAGGGTTGTCTTGGCTATATGAGCTTTTTTCTGGTTTCATATTAAATTTAGTTTTTTCAAAATCTGGAAGAAAGTTAATGGTAGCTTGATGGGGATAGCATTGAATCTATAAATCACTTTGGGCAGTATGGCCGTTTTCACGATATCGATTCTTCCTATCCATGAGCATGGAATGTTCTTCCATTTGTTTGTGTCCTCTCTTATTTTCTTGAGCAGTGGTTTGTAGTTGTCCCTGAGGAGGTCCTTCACATCCCTCAGGTAGTTGTATTCCTGGGTATTTTATTCTCTTTGTAGCAATTGTGAATGGGAGCTCAGTCATGATTTTGCTCTCTCTCTATTATTGGTGTATAGGAATGCTTGTGATTTTTGCACATTGATTTTGTATCCTGAGAGTTTGCTGAAGTTGCTTATCAGCTTAAAGAGATTTTGGGCTGAGACAATGGGGTTTTCTAAATATACAATCATGTCATTTGCAAACAGAGAGAATTTGACTTCCTCTTTTCCTATTTGAATACCCATTATTTCTTTTTCTTGCCTGATTGCCCTCACGAGAACTTCTAAATACTATGCTGAATGGGAGTGGTGAGAGAGGCATCCTTGTCTTGTGCCGGTTTTCAAAGGGAATGCTTCTGGTTTTTGCCCGTTCAGTATGATATTGTCTGTGGGTTTGTCATAAATAGCCCTTATTATTTTGAGATACGTTCCATCAATACCTAGTTTGTTGAGTTTTTAGGACGAATGGGGTGTTGAAATTTATCGAAGGCCTTTTCTTGCATCTATTGAGATAATCATGTGGTTTTTGTCATTGGTTCTGTTTATGTGATGGATTATGTTTATTGATTTGCCTATGTTGAACCACCCTTGCATCCCAGGGATGAAGCCGACTTGATCATGGTAGATAAGCTTTTTGATGTGCTGCTGTATTCAGTTTGCCAGTATTTTATTGAGGATTTTTACATCCATGTTCATCAGGGATATTGGCTTGACATTTCTTTGCTGTTGTTGTGTCTCTGCCAGGTTTTTGTATCAGGATGATGCTGGCCTCATAAAATGAGTTAGGGAGGCTTCCCTCTTTTTCTATTGTTTGGAATAGTTTCAGAAAGAATAGGTCAGCTCGTCTTTGTACCTCTGGTAGAGTTCAGCTGTGAATCCATCAGGTTCTGGACACTTTTTATTGCTAGGCTAATAATTACTGCCTCAGTTTCAGAACTTGTTATTGGCCTCTTCAGGATTTATTTTATTTTTATTTTTTGAGGGTTTTTTTCTGTCTCTCTCTCCTTCTGTTCTGCTCTTAGTTATTTGTTAATCTTCTGCTAGGGTTTGAATTTGTTTGTTCTTGCTTTTCTAGTTCTCTTAATTGTGATTTTAGCATGTCTATTTTAGATCTTTCCTGCTTTCTCTTGTGGGCATTTAGTGCTGTAAATTTTCCTCTAGACACTCCTTTGTCTGTGTCCCAGAGATTCTGGTATTTTGTGTCTTTGTTCTCATTGTTTTCAAAGAACTTTTTAATTTCTACTTTCATTTAAGTATTTACCCTGTAGTCATTCAGGAGCAGGTTGTTCAGTTTCCATGTAGTTGTGCGATTTTTAGTGAGTTTGTTAATCCTGAGTTCTAATTTGATTGCAGTGGTCTGAGAGACTGTTATGATTTCCATTCTTTTAAATTTGCTGAGGAGCATTTTGCTTCCAATTATGTGGTCAGTTTTAGAATAAGTGCGATGTGGTGCTGAGAAGAATGTGTATTCTGTTGATTTGTGGTAAAGAGTTCTGTAGATGTCTATTAAGTCTGCTTGGTCCAGAGTTGAGTTCACTTCCTGAATATCCTTGTTAGTTTTCTGTCTCATTGATCAGGCTAATATTTACAGTGGGGTGTTAAAGTCTCCCACTGTTATAGTGTGGGAATCTGTGTCTCTTTGTAGGTCCCTAAGAACTTGCTTTATGATTCTAGGTGCTCCTGTATTGGGTGCATATATATTTAGGATAGTTAACTCTTGTTGTTGCATTGACCCCTTTACCATTATGTAATGCCCATCTTTGTGTCTTTTGATCTTTGTTGGTTTAACATCTGTTTTATCAGAGACTGGGATTGCAACCCCAGGATTTTTTTTTTTTTTTTTTTTTTCCATTTGCTTGGTAAATATTCCTCCATCCATTTATTTTGAGTCTATATGTGTCTTTGCACATATAGACTCAAATACAGCACTTAGATGGATCTTGACTCTTTATTCAATTTGCCAGTCTGTGTCTTTTAATTGGAGCATTTAGCCCTTGTATTTAAGGTTAATATTGTTACGTGTGAATTTGATCCTGTCATTATGATGCTAGCTGGTTATTTTGCCCATTAGTTGATGCAGTTTCTTCATAGTGTTGATGGTCTTTAACAATTTGGTATGTTTTTGCAGTGGCTGGTACCAGTTGTTCCTTTGTGTGTTTAGTGCTTCCTTCAGGAGTTCTTGTAAGACAGGCAGGTCTCTCAGCATTTGCTTGTCTGTAAAGGATTTTATTTCTCCTTCACTTATAAAACTTAGTTTGACTGGATATGAAATTTTGGGTTGAAAATTCCTTTCTTTAAGAATGCTGAATATTGGCTTCCCACTCTCTTCTGGCTTGTAGGGTTTCTGCAGAGAGATCCACTGTTAGTCTGATGGGCTTCCATTTGTGGATAACCCAACCTTTCTCTCTGGCTGCCCTCAACATTTTTTTCTTCATTTCAACCTTGGTGAATCTGACAATTATGTGTCTTGGGGTTGCTCCTCTCAAGGAGTATCTTTCTGGTGGTCTCTGTATTTCCTGAATTTGAATGTTGGCCTGTCTTGCTAGGTTGGGGACATTCTCCTGGATGATATTTTGAAGTGTTTTCCAACTTGATTCCATTCTCCCTGTCACTTTGAGGTACCCTAATCAAACGTAGATTTGGTCTTTTCACATAGTCCCATATTTCTTGGAGGCTTTGTTCATTTCTTTTTATTCTTTTTTCTCTAATCTTGTCTTCTTGCTTTATTTCATTAAGTTGATCTTCAATCTCTGATCTCCTTTCTTCTGCTTTATCGATTCAGCTATTGATACTTGTGCATACTTCACGAAGTTCTCATGCTGTGTTTTTCATCTCCATCAGATCATTTATGTTCTTCTCTAAACTGGTTCTTCCTGTTAGCAATTCGTCTAACCGTGTCATAAGACTATGTTTGCAAATCACTTTTATCTTGCAGCTCCCAAGATTCTCTTTTTGTCTGTAACTATTGAAATTGTGATTATAAATATGTTTTTGTTATGAATATGTTTGTATGTATTGTAATTTGCTTTTTGAGCTTTTTTATTTTTACATTTCTTAATTTTAGAATCTTTCAATTATTTCTTTTTGTATTTTTATCACCACAATTTAGATATTTTTGTTTTTATCCTCATTTTTCTAACTTTTTATAGTCTTTTGTGTTCCTGTTTCATGCATTATTATTCCATTTTTAAAATTAGTATATAAATTTTTAATGTTTTCTTTCTGAAATTTTAATAATATTTTTGGTGGGATTATGTTGCCCTATTTTGTATAGATTGTATGTAATCTTTGAGATTTGGACATTTAAAAAGGTTACCTGTCACAACATTTATAATGTAGCTTTGTCCTGGCATAGTCAGAAAGCAATGGTCTTGACTAGAGATTGTGTGGGTCTGTCAAACATGTTCTTCAGATTTGTCTTGTCTGAAATTTTGTGCTTACTTTTAGTTTAAAGAGATTATGTTTCTCCTGAAAAGTGATTACCTGGTACACCTGTTCTCTCTCTGCAGCACTGCAGTGCTCTGCTGCAATGTATTTACCTTTGGTCTCAGCAGACTCAAAGTGTCATTTGAAAGTATACCATCATTTATTTCAGCAGTTTATGTCATGGGAGACAGAAACCAGTGTGTGGAAAGGCCAGTAGAAGACAGAAATTAAGTTGTACGTGCCAATATTTTACTTTCCTTTAAAAAAAAGCCAGAAGTTACAATTTACTTCTGAAGGGACTAGGTAATACTGAGGAGCAGAAAGAGTTGTAATGGGTAAATTTAACAAACTTTTCTTTTTTTCTATGTGGTTCTTTGCATTGGGTTTAATTCAGACACTGTACACACTTAACTCATGTATAAATTATCCATATATGTATTTTGGTCTGTATGTTTACATTTATATGTCTGTGAAGAATTAGGGTCTGTGTCATATTGCAATGTCATCTTGCTTATGTAGTTTGAATAATTGTATAGGTTAGATTTGGAAACTATTTATCTGAGTCTAATAAGTGGACTAATTTGTTATTTTTATTTCTTTTCAGTTGTATGTTCTCATTTTGCTCAACACCTTTGGCCAGAGCAGCGCATAGAAGATTCTCTCCGAAAAGTGATATTGAGAAGATATGAAAAATGTGGATCTGAGAATTTACACTTAAAAATTGGTTGTACCAATGTGGATGAGTATAAGGTGCACAAAAAAGGTTATAATAAGCTTAACCAGAGTTTGACAACTACACAGAGCAAAGTATTTCAATGTGGCAAATATGCAAACGTCTTTCATAAATGTTCAAATTCAAAAAGACATAAGATAAGGCATACTGGAAAAAAGCTTTTGAAATGTAAGGAATATGTCAGATCATTTTGCATGCGTTCACACCTAGGTCAACATAAAAGAATTTATATTAGAGAGAATTCCTACAAATGTGAAGAAGATGGCAAAGCCTTTAACTGGTCCTCAACCCTTACTTATTATAAGAGAATTCATACTGGAGAGACACCCTACAAATGTGAAGAATGTGGCAAAGCCTTCAGCTGGTCTTCAAGCCTTATTGAACTTAAGAGAAGTCATGCTGGAGAGAAACCCTACAAATGTGAAGAATGTGCCAAAGCCTTTAGTAAGGCCTCAACCCTGACTGTACATAAAACAATTCATGCCGGAGAGAAACCCTACAAATGTGAAGAATGTGGCAAAGCTTTCAACCGGTCCTCAAACCTTACGGAACATAAGAGAATTCATACTGGAGAGAAACCCTACAAATGTGAAGAATGTGACAAAGCCTATGGTAACTTCTCAGCCCTTGCTAAACATAAGGTAATTCATACTGGAGAGAAACCCTACAAATGTGAAGAATGTGGCAAAGCCTTCAGCTGGCCCTCAAGCCTTTTTGAACATAAGAGAAATCATGCTGGAGAGAAACCCTACAAATGTGAAGAATGTGGCAAAGTCTTTAGCTGGTCCTCAAGGCTTGCAACACATAAGGCAATTCATGCTGGAGAGAAACTCTACAAATGTGAAGAATGTGGCAAAGCTTTCAACTGGTCCTCAAACCTTACGGAACATAAGAGAATTCATACTGGAGAGAAACCCTACAAATGTGAAGAATGTGGCAAAGCCTATGGTAACTTCTCAACGCTTGCTAAACATAAGGTAATTCATACTGGAGAGAAACCCTACAAATGTGAAGAATGTGGCAAAGCCTTCAGCTGGCCCTCAAGCCTTTTTGAACATAAGAGAAATCATGCTGGAGAGAAACCCTACAAATGTGAAGAATGTGGCAAAGTCTTTAGCTGGTCCTCAAGGCTTGCAACACATAAGGCAATGCATGCTGGAGAGAAACTCTACAAATGTGAAGAATGTGGCAAAGCCTTTAAGTGGTCCTCAAACCTTATGGAACATAAGAGAATTCATATTGGAGAGAAACCCTACAAATGTGAAGAATGTGGCAAAGCCTTCAGTAGGGTCACAAACCTAACTAAACATAAGGTAATTCATACTGGAGAGAAACCCTACAAATGTGAAGAATGTGGCAAAGCCTTCATCTGGTCCTCAAGACTCAGTGAACATACGAGAATTCATAGTGGAGAGAAACCCTACAAATGTGAAGAATGTGCCAAAGCCTTTAGTAAGGCCACAACCCTTACTGCACACAAGACAGTTCATGCTGGAGAGAAACCCTACAAATGTGAAGAATGTGGCAAAGCTTTCAACCGGCCCTCAAACCTTACGGAACATAAGAGAATTCATACTGGAGAGAAACCCTACAAATGTGAAGAATGTGGCAAAGCCTATGGTAACTTCTCAACCCTTGCTAAACATAAGGTAATTCATACTGGAGAGAAACCCTACAAATGTGAAGAATGTGGCAAAGCCTTCAGCTGGCCCTCAAGCCTTTTTGAACATAAGAGAAATCATGCTGGAGAGAAACCCTACAAATGTGAAGAATGTGGCAAAGTCTTTAGCTGGTCCTCAAGGCTTGCAACACATAAGGCAATTCATGCTGGAGAGAAACTCTACAAATGTGAAGAATGTGGCAAAGCTTTCAACCGGTCCTCAAACCTTATGGAACATAAGAGAATTCATACTGGAGAGAAACCCTACAAATGTGAAGAATGTGGCAAAGCCTATGGTAACTTCTCAACCCTTGCTAAACATAAGGTAATTCATACTGGAGAGAAACCCTACAAATGTGAAGAATGTGGCAAAGCCTTCAGCTGGCCCTCAAGCCTTTTTGAACATAAGAGAAATCATGCTGGAGAGAAACCCTACAAATGTGAAGAATGTGGCAAAGTCTTTAGCTGGTCCTCAAGGCTTGCAACACATAAGGCAATGCATGCTGGAGAGAAACTCTACAAATGTGAAGAATGTGGCAAAGCCTTTAAGTGGTCCTCAAACCTTATGGAACATAAGAGAATTCATATTGGAGAGAAACCCTACAAATGTGAAGAATGTGGCAAAGCCTTCAGTAGGGTCACAAACCTAACTAAACATAAGGTAATTCATACTGGAGAGAAACCCTACAAATGTGAAGAATGTGGCAAAGCCTTCATCTGGTCCTCAAGACTCAGTGAACATACGAGAATTCATAGTGGAGAGAAACCCTACAAATGTGAAGAATGTGCCAAAGCCTTTAGTAAGGCCTCAACCCTTACTGCACACAAGACAGTTCATGGTGGAGAGAAACCCTACAAATGTGAAGAATGTGGCAAAGCTTTCAACCGGCCCTCAAACCTTACAGAACATAAGAGAATTCATACTGGAGAGAAACCCTACAAATGTGAAGAATGTGGCAAAGCCTATGGTAACTTCTCAACCCTTGCTAAACATAAGGTAATTCATACTGGAGAGAAACCCTACAAATGTGAAGAATGTGGCAAAGCCTTCAGCTGGCCCTCAAGACTCAGTGAACATACGAGAATTCATAGTGGAGAGAAACCCTACAAATGTGAAGAATGTGCCAAAGCCTTTAGTAAGGCCTCAACCCTTACTGCACACAAGACAGTTCATGGTGGAGAGAAACCCTACAAATGTGAAGAATGTGGCAAAGCTTTCAACCGGCCCTCAAACCTTACAGAACATAAGAGAATTCATACTGGAGAGAAACCCTACAAATGTGAAGAATGTGGCAAAGCCTATGGTAACTTCTCAACCCTTGCTAAACATAAGGTAATTCATACTGGAGAGAAACCCTACAAATGTGAAGAATGTGGCAAAGCCTTCAGCTGGCCCTCAAGCCTTTTTGAACATAAGAGAAATCATGCTGGAGAGAAACCCTACAAATGTGAAGAATGTGGCAAAGTCTTTAGCTGGTCCTCAAGGCTTGCAACACATAAGGCAATTCATGCTGGAGAGAAACTCTACAAATGTGAAGAATGTGGCAAAGCTTTCAACCGGTCCTCAAACCTTACGGTACATAAGAGAATTCATACTGGAGAGAAACCCTACAAATGTGAAGAATGTGGCAAAGCCTATGGTAACTTCTCAACCCTTGCTAAACATAAGGTAATTCATACTGGAGAGAAACCCTACGAATGTGAAGAATGTGGCAAAGCCTTCATCTGGTCCTCAAGACTCAGTGAACATACGAGAATTCATACTGGAGAGAAACCCTACAAATATGAAGAATGTGGCAAAGCCTTTAGCTGAGTCTCAGTCTTCAATAAACATAAGAAAATTCATGCTGGAAAGAAATTCCACAAATGTGAAGAATGTGATAAAGAGTTCAACCAATCCTCACACCTTACTACTCATAAGAGAATTCATACTGGAGGAAAAACCCTACAAATGTGAAAAATGTGGCAAAGCTTTCAATTAGTTCTCAACCCTTACTGAACATAAGGGAATTTATACAGAAGGGAAACCCTACAAATGTGAAGAACGTGGCAGATTTTTTAACTGTTCCTCAATCCTTACTAAACATAAGGTAATTCATACTGGAGGGAATTCCTACAATTGTGTGGAATGTGGCAAAGCCTTTAAGCAGTCCTTAAGGCTTACCACATACAAGACAACTCATACTGGACAGAAACCATACACATGTGAAGAATGTGGGAAAGCCTCTAACAGATCCTCAATTCTTAACAGACACAGGCTAATTCATACTAGAGAGAAACTACAAACCTGAAAGATGTGACAATGCTTTTGGCAAAACCTGAAACTTTTCTGAGTATAAAAGAAATCATACTGGTGAGAAATCCTAGAAATGTGAAGAATGTGGCAAAGCCTTTAAATGGCTGTCACACTTCATTGTAGGTAAGATAACTCATACTGGAGAAAACTAGTACGAACAATGTGGCAAAACATTTAACCAATGCTCATGCCTTATTGCAAAGGAAAGCATTTATACTAGCCTGGGCAACAGAGGGGGAGACTGGGGAAAAAAAATTGTGAACATCATTAATATCTTCTCACATCTTAGTCAATATCAGAGAGTTCATACTAAATAAAAGCATTAAAAGTGGAATTGGTATCAATAGATCTTTCAGAAAATATAAGCCCTTAAAGTACAGAAGAATATTTATTTTGAGGAAACACATTACAAATATAAAGAGGACTGTAGTACCTTCACAGGTTTTATTGTACACATTTTGTACTACAGGAAAACCCTGAGGTAGTTGTTCCAACTTTGCTCAACATCAGGGAATTTATATTGAAGAATAACCCTGCAAATTTAATGAATTTGGAAAAACATTTTTTCAAAAACTATGGATTATAAAACACAAAAGTTTATACTAAAGTATATTTTTGCAGATACAGTAAATATTTTAAAAATTTAATCCAAAATTAAGTAAATATCAGAGAATCCACAGTAGAAATACCTGTCTCTCAAACTTCAGACATTACACTTAATCAGATTGCTGAGTATAGGAAAAAAATTCAAACCTAAAGTTGGTAAAAAGAAAAATTATTTGTATGTAACTTTAAAAAGAAGTAGATCTTTGAAGAGTTATAATTTCATTTAAAGTATACTTTTGTCCTGAAAATACAGATTTTTTTTTGCCAGACACAGTGGCTTATACCTGTAAGGCCAACACTTTGGGATGCTGAGGTGGGCAGATCACCTGAGTTGAAGACCAGCCTGGGCCAACATGGTGAAATCCCATGTCTACTAAAAATAAATACAAATATTAGCGAAGCATGGTAGTGCACACCTGTAGTCCAGCTACTTGGGAGGCTGAGGCATGAGAATCACTTGAACCTGGGAGCCAGAGGTTGCAGTGAGCTGAGATGTTGCCACTGCATTGCAGCCTGGGTGACAGAGTGAGACTCTGTCTCAAAAGACAAAAAAAAAAAAACAAAAAAACAGCTTATTTGGAAACTGAATACTAATGGAATTCAACTCTTCAATTAATGCTATTTCTTCGTTATTTTCACATGTAAAAGCCTGTGATAATTCTTTCTGCATCAAAGATTTGGGAGACTTTTATTAGGTGGTCATTATTTATTACCTTTCTTATGGATGACTGAGGACATTAAAATGTAAGATGCATGATGAAAATCTAAGTAGAAAAGCTGTTTGTGGTTAACTTATAGAATTGAGTGATGTATGAGGTAGGTGTTCAGAGTAATGTTCTTTTTTTTTTTTTTTTTTTTTGAGAGGGAATCTCATTCTGTTGCCCAGGCTAGAGTGCAGTGGCATAATCTCGGCTCATTATAAGCTCCTCCTCCCAGGTTCAAGCTATGCTCCTGTCTCTGCCTCCCAAGTAGCTGAGATTACAGGTGCCCATGACCACATCCAGCTAATTTTTGTGTTTTAGTAAAGCAAGGTTTCACCATGTTGACCAGGCTGTTCTTGAACTTTTGACCTCAAGTGATCTGCCTGCCTTGGCTTCCCAAAGTGCTGTGATTATAGGTGTTAGCCACTGCACCCAGCCCTCAGTAATATTCTAATACGTTTTATGAGAGAAAATCGTTCTTAGTTATAGTTAAAATTAAAATAATTAAATTAGTATGTCATTTTACTAATTGTACGTTTATGTGATAAAACTACAGTTTTAAAGTTTTAAATTGTGTGTTAATTTTTTAATTTAACATTTATGATATGTTAAATACTGTTATACATTCAGCAAAGTGTTATTATGCCACTAATTTTAACTTATTCCACCTTACTCAAGGGTGTATTTAAAAGATGGTAACAATACACTATTTGGTAGCATAATAGACTAACATTTCTAGTATTCTTTTTCAGTGGCTTTAAACTGCAAATAAGTTAAAGAATATGGTTCCTGTGGGTTAATTTTTTTTACATTACATTTATTTTTCTTAGTTTTTGTGTGTACATATGTGTATATATTTATGTCATATATGGCATATTTGGTACAGTCAAACAATGTATAATAATCACACTGTGATAAGGTACCTATAACCTCTGGCTTTTAGGTTTTGTATTACAAACAATTCAATTCTGCAGTCTTAGTTACTCTAAATTGTACAGTTAAATTGTTATTGGCTACATGGTTATTTTTGGTATCATAAAAATTATATATAAGCATAAATAAAATCAATATATTTCTGAGTCCTGAATAACTTTCAAAACTTTATTATGTATTTTTTCAACATGTGGCCTCTGCCTGAGAGCACATAATGGAGTTTTAGTTTTGACTTACATACAGTTAAATATACACATCTACTAGTCTAAAGATAACTTAGGTTTAAGGAATAAGGGTGTTTGAGTATAAGTTTGTAACTGTTTTCAGAAGAAAAGAGCAATATTGAAACAAAACAAAGCATTTTAATAAGATGTCTCATTTACTAGAAAACAAAAATCCTCAAAAATGTTAAAAGAGAATGTATGCTCTGCTTTGTATTCAGTTTATGACACTATCTATAGCTTATCATTTAGAATCT